>NW_017306403.1:67531-93990 GCF_000935625.1 Nanorana parkeri | reverse complement strand
GGGGGGGGGCGCAAAAATGCACCTTTGCCTGTATAGGCAAAAATCCTAGCATCGGCCCTGGTGGTCACCACGATTCCTATCTACATGTGTACTGGAAAATGCTGGTGAAGTGTAAGAGGAGGGGGGGTCAGGGAGGGGAGGGTTGTTCTTGACTGATCTCCATTTACCCAACTACTTCAGAGGCTTCACAATCCTGAATGACAGAGAGGTTTCAGCACAGCAGATGGCAGGAAATTACATTCAGTATCATTCTGTTATAAAGGAAAGTCGTGTTTCAGCACCACGGACAGCAACATCTGTGTGCACACGGTCAATGGAAGTAAATCTGAGAATGAGATATTTTAAAGGGTATGTAAACACTAAGGCCCTTTTCACAAGGGCGGTCCAATCGGGTCCACCTGTCAGTTTTTCCGGCGGACCCGATCGGATGCCCAATGCAAGTCTATTAGGCAACCGTGTGTAAATGGACGGGCGTCCATTTACACACGGTTACCCCCGCCTGGTCCCCAAAAACAAACGGAACAGTGTTCCGTTTTAATGGATCGGATCGTGCCGGATCGGGGGTAATCTGATGTAAACGGACACATGTGCAGATTTTAATAGCTAAATATTGTGTTACTAAACACAGTAATTCAGTTCAGCGAGTCTTTAGATTTTTTTTAATCCATGCCATGCTGTGTAGCCAGAAAGGTGACAGTTTTGCATCTTCCTGTGTCACCTGAATGCTCATTGGAATGTGGAGGAGCTATTATACAATTGCCCTTTCCTGTGAGCTGCCCATATATCTCCCCTCCAGCACCCAAAGCCTGAAAACAAATTCATGGCACTTTGTGATGCAATAAAACCCTGACTGGATCACAGTGCAGCACCCCCAATCCTTTATCTCCCTCCTGCTGTACAAGGATATGTCAGGGCGGCATCAGGAGAATGTGTGCGTGTGCGCCAAAATGCAGAGCAAGGGTCATTGCCAGCCAGTTGCATGTGTGCGCACATTTGTGAACGTGCTAATTCATGAGGGTATGCTAGTGCACATGGGCAAGGTGTGCAAACATGTCTGCATACAGGCACATGGGCACACACCTAATTCCAATCTTGGTACCAGATGGTCTATTTAAGCAACAGACCTGAGTTAGGAAGTTGCTGGATGGTCTTCAGCTGTTACTCTGCAACTTGAATCCCAAACCTGTTCCTGATCTGCTTTCCCATTTCTGACACAGTCTGCCCTTGGAGTTGTCTCTGCTCTGCCTCCCTGTTATTGACCTCAGCTAGTTCCTGACCATGGGTCATCTCTGCTCATTCCCGGTGTAACCTTGGCTAGATCCTGACTACGGCTCATCTCAGCTGATCTTCTGGTGTGACCTCGGCTAGTTCCTGACTATGGTCAATCTTTTCTGGCCTTCTGGTGACCACAGCTAGTTCCTAACTACAGCTAATCTTGCACATTCCCATGTGACCTTGGCTTGTTTCTGAGTGATTATGGCTTGTCTCTGACTACGGGTCATCTCTGTTCATTCCTGGTGCAACAAGTTCCTAACTACGTCTCATTTCTTCTAATTCCCAGTGTAATCTTGGCTAGTTCCTAACTACAGCTTTTCTCTGTTCAGTCCTGGTGTGACCTCAGCTATTTCCTGACTACAGTTCATGTGTGCTTCACCCTGCTGACCTTCTGGTGTGACCTCAGCTAGTGCCAGACTACGGTTCAACCCTGCTGACCTTCTGGTGTGGCCTTGGCTAGTTCCTGACTACAGTTGAGCCCTGCTGGCCTTCTGGTGTGACCTTGAAGCAGATCAGGAAAAGGATCAAGGTGCAAGTTAACCAGCTGGCAGTGACAATTGTTCTCCATATGGGCACATGCACACATCTTCTTGTGCTATCCTAACCAACATTGAGAATTAGGGGTGCATAGATTCAATTTTTCCCAGGCCGAGTACAGATACTTTTTCTCAAGTAATCACTGATACCAATTACCGATACTTTTTAAGTGTCATGTGACTTTTTTCCTATAACAATACAGACTTATGCTTTTAGGACAGTGGTGGAGCACCAGGGCCTGGTCACAGCTGCGACCACTGCAACCCTGGTAGATCTGCCACTGACTCCAAGCTGTAGAGGGACTACAAATCTCAGCAATACATTATACAGCAATGCAGAACACCACCAGCTATAGAGGACTACAACTCTCAGCAATACATTATACAAGGAATGCAGAATGGCACTGGCTTTAGAGGAATACAAATGGCAGCAATACATTATAGAGCAATGCAGAATGGCACCGGCTATAGAGGACTACAAATCCCTGCAATAGATTATACAGCAATGCAGAATGGCACCGGCTATCAGCTATAGAGGACTACAAATCCCTGCAATACATTATGCAGCAATGCAGAATACCATGATAATTACAGGTTTCCAAACGGTATACTAGCAGTGTTTTAAAATGCACTACCTGTATTTTTAAGGAATGCTTCTCTGAAATAAAGGATTGTTTTTCAGGTTCCACTCTATAAATGCCCCTTCTCACCTGGACACACAACTTTCAAAGTCTTTTTTCTCAAGGTCACAGAAATGGTTGCAGGCCACAGGCGCGCTCTGCTCCCGAAACGGCGACATTACACAGCGCCCGTCCTCCCACGCCTCCTCAAATCCGATCCGAGATGTTCTGTCGAATTAATTGTGCCCTAGAATGAACTGAGGACTTTCACGGCCAAAGAACCCGGCAGCCACGCCAGCCAACAACGAGAATTAAAAACGCTAAAAAGAGAGAGAGATGGCGGAGAAATAAATAAATAAAACAACGGCACACATGAGTTAACGCAACGTCTGTTCAATTAGTTTGGAAAGTATTTCTGGGTACGGGCGGCGTGCGCACTCCGCTCAATTCCCTGCGGCTGAAATGTCAATTTTCTGCACTGCCGGCACAGTGGCTGCCTAGGCAATGGCTCTCTTAATAAACTGCACAAAATAACTGAGCAATTAAGCAATTAAACTGTTTTGAAATGTAATTTAAGGCATTGGCTTGTAGCTGTTGTGACTCGGGTGGGCGAGACCATTCCTCGGCAGAATAATTTTGAAGCTCGTGGATTTGAGTTATGTTGACTGTTAGTTATGTTTTGTCCACGAGGTTAGTCTAATTTACTGCATCGTGCTCCTGAGAAAAGTACCAGTCTGAAGGGAAAGACAATGCCAGGACCCGACTCGGAGCACACTGCTGAAAACTTCTTCAAGGGTGGATGAAGTCTCTACTATGTAGTGGGGGAGGAAGGGGAGAGGGGAAGGGCCACGGGACCCAGAGGAGACAGGGGCCCTCAATACTATCTCTAGAGCCTGATTAAAGCCGAAGTAGACCAAGCATCACCATAGTATAGCTACACTGTCATTTACCAAGGACATATTTGGGTAAAACATTAGAATTTAAAATGTCGAGCCAAAAACGTTGTGTCTTGTTTTAAAGTTGAAGTTTAATCTGCTTAATTTCCTGGTTCCTGTTTATCCTATTATCTGACTTCAAGCTCTGTGCAGGCTACTGTGATCCAATCAAGCCACTGTGAAATCAAATTTCTGGGGCATTATGTGCACAAAAGGCTGGACAGACCAGCCAAGAAGGAGCTTGGGGTCACTGGAACAGGATGCCAAGGGGAACTCGTTTCAATGGGGGCACAGCATTAAAAACACAAGGTTGGGGGATGTCTGTAATCTGACTACAAGCTCTGTGCAGTGCAATGATCCAATCAATCCACCAAGAAATCAGATTATACATTATGTACACAAAAGGCTGGACAGACCAGCCAAGAATGAGCCTTGGGGTCACTGGAACAAGATGCAAAGGGGAAATCTTTTGCCCACAATGGCTGGGTAGACCAGCCAGGACAGTTCCAAGGCTTTAGAAAACAATATGAAATGGCAATCGCATGCAGCCCAATTCAGTGTCCGCTTATGGCTCCATTACAATGCAGGAGCCGGAGTGCTCTTGTGTGGTGTAAAAATGCTCAAATCCCCCTTTAGTGAATATTATTGGAACAATGCCGCAGTCATGTTTTTTTGGGGGGTTTTTCTGTATAGCAGTGACGTGCGGTACCTTCGGTACTGGGTGAGGCATTCCCCAGCATGCCCTGTCCCGCCCCCAGCATGCTGAGGTCCTGCCCCCCATCCTGATGAAGTCCTGCCCCCAACCCATTCACCAAGCTAGTGTGAAGGAGGAAGGGAGGAGACAGGGTGGAGCCTCCTGGTCCCTCACTTGCTCATCACTGGTGAGGTATCGAGATCGATGTCCTCAATGGTTTTTTTTTTATTGGACAGCTTGGACCAATGGCGCTTTGCCATTGGTCTAAACCATCCACAGAGCTCACGCCTCTAACACAGAGTAGAGGCTGTTGCAGCTCTGGCCTCACTAAGTTAGGTTACGCAAGCAGTGGGGAAGCCCGCTGCTGTGTAACCTAACTTAGCTGTCAAAAGCCGGATGCAGTCCATGGCAGGTTACACAACGGGGAGGCTTTCCCTTCCGTGTAACTTGTTACAAGCCGGTTTGAATGGAGAAAAAGCTGTCAGCTTCAGACTTCAGCTCTGCCTCCCCTGACCGCACGTGCCTGCTGTATAGCAGACAGCTGCCGGTCTCCGTAGCCAGACTCAATGTTTTAGAATGCAAATGTGAATGATCGAAAAATAAAACTTCCCAGCTTCTCTTGTAGACCCCCCGGCGGGAGGATCTGGACACGGCATACCCGATACCTCGCCTTCACAGTTGGCACCGCCGACAAACAAATGTTTAATTACTTTCTGATACATTAAACTTGCATTGTTTTTAATCTAATTGAAAGTGGCATTTAAGCATTAAATTGGCATCATCGCCCGGCAAAGATAAGAAGGTAGCTACTAGCTGGTCATTATCCTACTTATTAAATGTCAATCAGCAGTTTAGCAATTAATGGTTATGTAATCACCCTCCCTATAACTATATGGTTAAATGCCAATTAAGCAGCTCAACAATCTTTAGCCATCTCAGGCATTAATAAGGCAGTTATTACAGAGAAGTTGCCAGCAGCATTTTTCCCAAGCATTCTGCTTCAGTTCCCCTACCTACGGCAGGTTTTATTATCTCCGGCTTCAGTTAACCCACTTAGGGCCGGCGGGGGGGGCGGTGGCGGAGTTAAAATTAGGCCCAGCGGGCCGCCAGGGAGGCAAACGGTTAATTCCTATACGTCGCAAGAGCGAACAAATAAGGCGGCCGACTGGGAATTGCTTAATGTATACTTAATTGAAGCTTGAGAAAATCCAAGTGTGGCTAAGCAGCAAGGCAGAAAGTGTGAGGCTGGCCGGCCACGCTCAAGTCAAAGTCGCTGACGCTACAATATGGCAGCGATAAGTCATTTTGTGCCATGCCAAGGGCCGGATTTCCCACGAGGCCCAGCCTTGGGGCAGCAGAGAGAGTAAATCCAGTCCTGGCCATGCCCCTTTGCCTGTCCTCTACTGCACTTTATTACAATGGGTCAGGGAGTGCGGTCAGAGATGGAATTATGCACTGGAATAGTTTTGCATTCCGAAAGATTTGTAATTTAGCTCAGCTGTGATTTAGGCACCCCCTTCCAGACAGCATAGGTGGGTCCGTGACCACAAGCAGGTTCAGCTTGGCCACTGATCCACCCCCCAAGTCTGTGGTCTGAGCAATGAAGGAACGTCTCCATACAGATGAGGATTTAGCTATGCACGGTCTGCTTTTTCTTTTTCTCAGCAAGCTGCCAGTTTTACGGTTACTGCACTGTCCAAAACAGTGGAACCTGATTGTGTCATGGGGTCCGGTAGATGCCAGAGGCAACAAACAATAGACAGAATCAGTGTTAGAGCAATACAAGTTCTCAGCAGACAACACAACCGCAGACAACCAGGTCAACCAAATTGAGAGGCAGAAGCATAGTCAGACAGGCAAGAGGTGTAATCCAAAGCACTGGCTTAGGTCAGAATCCTGGACACAAATGAAAATGAGGTAATCAAGCTTTCAAAGACAAACTGAACCTGGGTATTGGGTAGTAGTTCATTGCTCACTATATAGGTAGCTAATGAGGCTCAGGTGTCAGCTGTACCATGGCCTTGCTGCAGTGCACAATAGCGTCAACCAGATGGCAAAGGCTCTAGACTGGTCATTATTGATGGCGACGGCTTAAGAGCAATCATTACATATTGGTTCAAAGTGCTGCCCTAACCTGACCCAGTCTGAGGCCTCTCATACAGAAGATAAGATGCAGACAACCTAAACACCTAGGAACCAGCTAGCAGCCAGTAACATCATACAAGTATAGACCTAGAAGCCAACTAAAAGCCAGTGGCATTACACAAGTATAGACCTAGGAACCAGCTAGCAGCCAGTGACATCACACAGGTATAAACCTAGGAACCAGGTAGAAGCCAGTTACATCAGACAGGCATAAACCTAGGAACCAGCTAGCAGCCAGTGACATCACACAGGTATAAACCTAGGATCCAGCTAGCAGCCAGTGACATCACACAGGTATAAACCTAGGAACCAGGTAGAAGCCAGTGATATCATACAGGTATAAAGCTAGGAACCAGCTAGCAGCCAGTGACATCATACAGGTATAAAGCTAGGAACCAGCTAGCAGCCAGTTATATCATACAGGTATAAACCTAGGAACCAGCAAGAAGCCAGTGACATCACACAGGTATAAACCTAGGAACTAGCTAGCAGCCAGTGACATCACACAGATATAAACCTAGGAACCAGCAAGAAGCCAGTGACATCACACAGGTATAAACCTAGGAACTAGCTAGAAGCCAGTGACATCACACAGGTATAAACTAAGCAGGAGCCAATTACATCATAACACGGGTAGCCTATCAATTAACCCAATCTACTGAGATCATAGTGGAAGGAGCCCATACATTCGCCAAGAACCCATCAATGTAGTCACGCAACCATGAAATAAACATCTTGACAAGCTATTTAGCATGCCGTGGAAATAAAAAAAAGTGCTTCGTATCCCCATTATCTGGCCTGCAATCAGTGATAGAACAATCAAAATGCCGATAAGGAAAGGTTTGGCGCTCGGCTCCGGTATAAACAGCTCGATAGAAAAGTTAAGATATTCCCCCCCATCGGCGTGGCTGTGTAAAATACAGTTCCTGCCTTCAATCTATTCGAATTTGAGAAAAGTCACTGATTATTACCTAGACAAATTCACCTGACTCCGTCTTCCTACTCAATTACCTAATGAGGCATGGCTGCCTGTGTGAGCCATTATCGTCATTAAATGCTTGACTGCAGCCGAGGAGATGCAGCTATTGTCTCAATACAAATATTTCTTTCCGAAAAGGTCTCTGCGGTGGAAGGAAGATTTTCCTCCTGACAGGTGCAGAGTCGGGAATATCATCACGCCTTGCCTCTAATGGACTTCTTTTTTATTTCTTCCCAGATGAAATGATCAAAATATCTTATCTGGGAAATTAAAGGGACATATTTTCTTTATAATGTTTCACATTGATATATATATACAGGTGAAACTCGAATAATTAGAATATCGTGCAAAAGTAATTGCAGTAAGTGCTGCAAAAGGGGCCCAAACCAAGTACTGAGTACATATGCATGCTTGTACTTTTCAGAGGTCTGATATTGTTCTATGTACAATCCTTGTTTTATTGATTGCATGTAATAATCTACTTTTTTGAGGTTGTGGATTTGGGGTTCTTGGGGTTTTCATGAGCTGTAAGCCATAATTATCACAATTATGACAAATCACGGCTTGAGCTATCTTGCTTTGCATGTAATGAGTCTCTCTCATATATTAGTTTCACCTTTTAAGTTGCATTAGTGAAATAAATGAACTTTGCACGATATTCTAATTATTCGAGTTTCACCTGTATATATACACTGTATATGTTGTGAGATGCTGAAGTCACTTTAGATTGAATTCCCAGCATGAGAATTATGATGACTTGTTCTGGGTAGGACATCAAAAAGGGTTCCTTGTAGCTTTTTGGAAACTCTCTTGACTGAGGTGGACATGTAAGCTGCGGAAAAATTCGGTTTGGTTAGATTTGGATATTTAGTTATTTCGGGATTCGGATTCCGAAATTCAGTTCAGTTTAAGGCTATAGCCGGGAGTTCATGCGCTACGGCGCATGAGCGGGTCACAGCTTTCCGTACCATCGGAAAACATGCGCACACAACGTAACAGACGTGCTAACGTGGCGCACAGGAAGTGACAAGTCTAACTCTGATTGATGACCCTATAAAAACTGGACTGCTCCATTCATTAGTGCTGAATGGTCTTTCAGCTTATGTTCCTGTGTTTCTGCTAAGCTTGATCACCTGATTGCTTTGACTACGATTGACTGCTGCCTGCCTTGACTTCTGCTTGTTCCTGGTCTCTGCCTCTGCTGGCGACTTTTGTACCGTGCTGACCGTCTGGCTTTGACCTCTGGCTTGCTTGACTTGTCTCCAGTCCTGCTCCCAACCATGCTGATCCCTCAGCTGGCTTCCAGTCCTGCTGACCTTCCCAGGGAACCTATTGCTGGACATTTGCCAGGCACTGGGCCTGAATATCTCGGCACCCGTGCTACTCTCTGTCTGCTCGCTCCCTGCCCCCGCTTCCAGGGGCGTGAGACAAGAACCGCAATCTCCCAGACCTGAATGGCATTCAGGATCCCAATTTCCAAATCGCATTCAGGATTTGGATGGCAGGGAGTAATTCCTGGAGTTCCAGTTTAAATTATGGGGACTGCCATTGATGACCACCTTCTAAAAATGCTGGTCGACTGGTTTTTACATCGACTGCCTTCAATGCTTTGAGTCGGTGATTTGGTGAAGATCAGGACATTCATGGAAACGTTAGGGCTCCCCATCTGTATAGTTGTTTCTAGTTATTATTGAATCCAGAGGGTCACCATGAAAGCCAAGTCATTGGCTTTTTTAGGAGAGGTTTTCCTCATGATTGGCAACCTTCATAGTGTGACTCCAGCAAATCATTTATTTTCTAGTTTTGGATAGAATGGGGAAGGGGTAGACTCTATGTCAACCTTTGATAGCTGTTGGCATTCCCTTTAACAAGATTTCCTCTCGTTTCCTGTTCGGGAAAGGGAAATACAAAACCTTACAGCAGTTATCAGGACACGAGAAGAGGGCTTCTTGTCCAAAATAGACACCTGTTTCAGAGACAACAATCAAAGGCAGATTTCCCCTCACTTTGGGTAGATTTGCTGTCATATCCTGTTTCATTTCCAGGACAGGAAGTGCGATCTTCCAGGAAGGGACCAATTAATGACCTGACCTCCACGGCAAAAGGTGACCCAATCCAATCGGCCATCTTTATTGGACCATTACCCACAGGGCATTGTACCCCCGGACCTCGGCAATAGCTGAATAATGGTCCAACCCACACAAACAAGCTGCTTTGTAGGAAGGCACTGTCTCTTTAAGAAACGTTGACCGCCTGTAATTAAAACGTTAATCAACAGAGCGCTGAATGTCTCCCATTCGCAGAAAGGCCGTTTCGCAGAAACACTTCTCCGCAGCTGCAAAATGCTATAAGTTTTAACAAGAGATAAAACACGGAACAGCTTGAGCGATGTAAAAATAATGGCTGATTTTACAAGGAAAATTAGATTTTTTTTTTTAACTTTTTGCTTTACCGGCTTCCGACTTGTTATAAAACCATCCCAGTGAATGCGCAAATTGTTTTTGGAAAGAGGATTGATGAGAAGATGGAATCCACATAGTGTGGATGAGTTAATGCTTGAAAGAGGCTAATATACTATATATATATATATAGTATAATGTAATTTCATCTGTCTGTCTCTCTGCTCCCTCCTCCTATTAACAAGTTTACTGCTAGCACCTGACCACTACAGCACAGTGCATTGCCTCCTTGTGTTGCTTCTCCATCCCCTGGTCCGAGCTCTGCTGTACGGGGACTGCAAGAGGCTGATACCAGGTCAAATTTAGATACTTTCACTGCTTACGTTTAAAAAAATAAATGTAATGAAGTATTAATGAATATAGAGCTGTATTGTTTTTTGTCTTTTATATGCTCCTAGAATGGGGGCAGGCAACCTCTGCACTGCAGCGGTGGTAAAACGGCACATCCCATCATGCCTCTGCCTCTGGGAGTCATGCCTGTGGCTGTCAGTCTTGCAATGACTCATGGGACTTGAGGTTCCACACCAGTTGGTGTGTCAAGGCTGCCTACACCGGTCTAGAATTTAGCTGGAAGAATATATTTCATGTCAATATACCAATAAAATATAATACTTTTGACTGCTGCCTCACATGCACAGTATGTATTGTATGTAAAGTCTCTTTAATTATTGTTCAGAAATTCTGGTAAAAATCAGCTTGATATAAATCGTCCTATTAAGGTGTCTTGATTTTTTTTTTTTTAAACTTGTTTTTCTGTATAGTTTGTAATTATTGCATATACATTTGTTCTGTGCAAATGGAGGCAAAAACGAACATTCTTAGTGTATTTTCTTTCCAGATTGAATGAAATATCAGGAAAATATCATATTATGGCCACTAGATGGAGCTGAGGAGCATAGTGAATAAATACCTGTAATGTACTACTGCTTTATGGCCACTAGGTGGAGCTGGGGAGCATAGGAAATAAATACTTGTAATGTACTACTGCTTTATGGCCACTAGATGGGGCTGAGGAGCATAAGGAATAAATACCTCTAATGTACTACTGCTTTATGGCCACTAGATGGAGCTGGGGAGCATGGGAAATAAATACTTCTTTCCTATGCTCCTCAGCTCCATCTAGTGGCCATGATGAGGTATTTTCCTGATATTACATTAGACCCAAGAAGAAAATATGCTAATAACGTAACATTTTTGCCTCCACTCTCTCAGAACGAATGTACGTGAAATTCCATGGGATGAATAGCTCTGCCTGTTGTTTATAAATACACACCTTAGGGTGGGACGAAGGGCTAGGTTAGATAGGCGACAGGCTCGTGTCATGGCTGCATAATTAAAATTTGTACCTTTTTTTAGCATTGAAACACCCGCTCACACTATTCAAAGCAGGAATGCAGCTGCTGTGGAACTACAAACCTCAGCAGTATAGGCAAGCATAGCATGAAGGCACTTGTACTCCCTCAACAGCCATAAGGCCCAAGGATGACCCCTTGCCGGATATAAGCGCCATTGTCTCATGGATACATATCGACGTCTCCATCATAATTATGTTTCCACCTATGAGTTAGGCATGCCCTATCATGGCGACCTTTGACCGGCGGTCAGCGGGATGGCGTTAATTAGACGGAGTCCTGCCTGGCCTGTGGTTCATTAGCAGAAACACGCAGTGTGACGGAAATGTTTTTTTATTATTTTTCCAAAACTCCACCACCCCCAAGCAACAAAGTGCAAGCTGGTAATTATAATTAATTGCTAGTTACCCGCCGCAAGCACAGGCTACCCGCGGTTGTAGAAACTAACGAACGCCAAGAAAGGCGAAGGAGATCTTACTAGTCCTCTAAGGCCAATTACAAAAAAAGAAAGGGTTAATATCACCTAAAATAACACGCATGTATGAATTATATCATGATGTCAGCAAATGCGTAAAAGCAAACAACACGGAGAGAAGGTGATGATGTCATTCCAATAAAAAAAAATATGTTTGGGGGGCGGTGATGTCACTCCTATACAATAGAGCTCATAGGCTGGTGGTCTCACTCCTATACAATAGAGCTCATAGGCTGGTGATGTCACTCCTATACAATAGAGCTCATAGGCTGGTGGTCTCACTCCTATACAATAGAGCTCATAGGCTGGTGATGTCACTCCTATACAATAGAGCTCATAGGGTGGTGGTCTCGCTCCTATACAATAGAGCTCATAGGCTGGTGATGTCACTCCTATACAATAGAGCTCATAGGCTGGTGATGTCACTCCTATACAATAGAGCTCATAGGCTGGTGATGTCACTCCTATACAATAGAGCTCATAGGCTGGTGATGTCACTCCTATACAATAGAGTAGAGGTGGAAGATAAACTGGACACAAGATCGCCTTTGCCCTAGCAGCCAATGACATGACTCATAGCGTCCTTGGCTCTGCATGTCCCGGGCATCGGGAGATAGGAATTCCACACCCCTGCTGCCCCAAGGCCGGGCCTTGGTTGGCCTTGTGGGAAATCCGGCCCTGTATGTGGTCAAGATAACACACATGTTTACCATGGTGGTTTGACAAAGTGCGAACAGCTTGGGTTCATGTCAAACTAATGGTCAACCCAAACCTGAAGCTCCTCCCTAATGAGCACTACCCATCTATTTGATTTCATTGGTGATTTTATTGGTACCCGGGTCTTTTATTCTTTGGTCACTTCTATAAATGGATCTCGCATTTGGAAAGCAAGGATGCCACTTCTATGAAATAGGACTTATGTTTTAAGAGCAGTGATGTCACTCCTATAAAATGGATTTTATATTTGGTTGGTGGACCACCAGACCACCGGGACTGGCCTCTCTAAAGTCAACAGCACATCAAGTCAGCCCAAAGCTTGTTCTATGGAGAGCCTCACGTCTGATCGCTGAGAGCAGATTCAGTAGCTCTGTTCATGACCTATTATTTATTTGTAAGAGATACGGACATTCTGGTCATCCAGGATCTCAGCTCCAGGTTCTCCACCTTAAACTTGCGCAATATCTGACCCAGCTTCATGAAATAGACAACATTTGCCCCAGCAGTAGGAAAGTGTTAATGGCGTTTTTTCCGTCATGTCGCTCTGCGATTGGTCCACAGATTTAGGTCCCCACCAGCAATCACATACATTGTTCTCTTTCCTCTTGATGAGGACTTTTTTTTTTTTCATCTGTGCAGAAGATATGGTCTTCCCCATTGTTTTATCATGTTATTTGTTGGTGTTCTATAATTAAGACATCAGAAAACCAGATGGAGACATTATTGTCCCCATTGTTTTCTTCCGACGCTCCAACCACGCATCCTGTAGTATTTTATTCCGCAGCTAAATGTTTCTTATGTTAAAAAAGCAAACTAAACAAGTTTTTTCTTTTGTAAAGTTTTATTACCCACTTTTGGATTAAAGGCAAGAGGGCGGATTTAAAAGGAAAACTCAACTTTTTGTTAAAACCTAATGCAAAACTTAAAGGTGGCCATACACTTTACAACTATCGCAAGGCCTTAGTCTTACGATGGTTATAAAGTAATTAAAAAAACGTACAATCTGCCCATCTTGGACAGGCAGATCGTACTTGCGATCATCGCAAGCCCTCCCCCTGAGAGGCGGGCTTCCGATGACCGCAATGCTGAATGGGCAGTGTGTGCGTGCGCATTTGTCTCCCGAGCATGCTAAAAACCAGCCGAAAATCGTGCGATTCTCGGCTGGTTTTCTAGCGTGCTCCTTAGACAAAAGACGTGCGACCGTACAGTAGAAACGGTCGCACGTCTTCATTCACACTGCTCGATTCTCGTACGATCGCGCGATTTCCCGCGATTCTCGTACGAGAATCGTGCAGTGTAGGGGCACTTTAAGTCACCTCCCCATCTTCACCTGGGTGTGGGATCTTCAGCCTTTTTGATTGGCCGGGCCAGAGTTATGTAACTCCGTGAATGTGCAACTAGATATCCTAAAGAAGATTGGGAACAGACAGGTACGGTTGTAATTAAGTGACGTTCCGCTTTAAAAGCCCAACTCAGCTTTTGGTTTAAAGCGGCTAAATAAATTCCAGGTGCATCCAAACTAAAAGGTCCCTTTTATTCACAGGTTTGGCTGTGACGGTGGAGGGGAGGGTAATTCGAGGTCCTGCTGTAGGTGTGCGCTTGCACTTTGATACACTGTACAAAAAAATATTGATACAGAAGAAGGTACATATTTATTTTGCTCATCCAAAACTGCAGCTATCTGCGCTCACGGGGCACCGTTTCATCCCCGCTCGTCAAAGAGCGCCTGTCGGCTGCGTTTCATCTCTTACGAGGCACCGTGGCGCAGTCTCTCAGCTCCCCAAGGCCCGCCAGCCTTAGCACACAGTTTAGCTTTGTTTTAAGAACTTCGGTGGATCCCCAGCGGCTGCCGCAAAACTTCCAGGGCACGTCAGCCGCCTGCGAGACTCAACACCAGCCGTGGAGGAATTATGCCGCTTATTCTCCTGGGGGGGGGAGGGGTGCAGATCCCGCACCTGTCATTTCAGATGAAACAGCGGCGCTCGGCGCATCCGGATTCCGAGATGGAACGCCAGCCAGGCTCCTGGCGACTTTAAAGTGAGGCAGCGTCATGCTTGGGTCAGGGAAGGTAAATGTCTAATTTGTATCTAGCGGAGCATAAATCCTCAGCTGACACAGATTCTACCAGACCAGCTCCCGGTGTCTATTGCATCGGTAATTACCGCCACGGCAAAACAAACACGAGTCAAAGGACAGGCGGCCTCCCAGACCTTTCCTATTATTTGTCTGTCCCTGTTGTTAGCTCAGCGTGTGTGTGGAACTTTGGTTATTTTTAGAGGAGAGCTCCACCCGGGATACAACTAGTAAATACATAGTACTTAATAAAAAGCTTTTTTTTTTCTCCCAGTAGCTGTACTAAAGGTTGCAAATCACTTAAAGGAGAACTATGAGGGGGGTGATTTTCACTCAGCCTCATAATCTGAGCCGACCTGTGGCAATGAGACTGTCACAGGTCGGCTCAGTAGATCGGGAGGTAAACGAACACATACCGGCGCTCGCTCACTTCTCGATCCTGTCACGGCAGAGAGCCGAGACAGGGGAGGGGCTGGATTCCCCCCGCTCCGATCCGCCAGCGCTGACTGGCGGAAAGGATGGGGGAGGGGGCGGGTACAGCTGGCTCTGCCTCTAGATAGGCAGAGCCAGCTGTCACTCACTCAGCTGGGCGGATCCAGACATACCGCGAGATGTAGCTCCTTATATACTGAGCTTAGGGTGACGGGAGGACGCTAGTTTGTGTCCTCCCATGACCCTGAGGAGAAGTATGGGGAAAAGCCTTAACCCCATAGTTCTCCTTTAAAGCTGAACTCTAAGATAAGCAAATATTGTCCTCATACAGGAGTCACGTATATTCGTCCTTGGATCATGGTGAGCTTTGTGTATTTCTTCCAGATCTGTGCAGTAATCCAGAGCTTCCTGTAATAAAGACCAGTCACTGCTGCTCTCTCTCCTTGTGCAGGGTGACTGGTCTTGTCTCCGCCCCCTCCTGTAAGAAAAGACCATTCACTACTGCTTAGGGTTGCCACCTGTCTAGGATTCACCCGGACCGTCCGGGTTTTGACTGCTGTGTCCGGGTTTCATGGCAGCTGAAACCAGGATACCTGTTGTCAGGTAGACAGGGGCAACCAAAATTAAGATTGGGGCTACTGGCCCCCCCACTGAAAATAGTCTTGACTCTGATATTTGCATATGAATGGGTGGTGCTATTTACATATAAATAAGTCCGTGATTCATTCTCAAAAAAACATTTCCGTGCATCGCTAGACTGTTCAGGTTTCGCTGAAAGAAAAGGTGGCAACCCTACTACTGCTCTCTCCTTCTGCATGGTGACTCGTCTCCACCTCTCCTGTAATAAAGACCGCTCACTGCTGATCTCTCTCCTTGTGCAGGGTGACTGGTCTTGTCTCCGCCCCTCCTGTAATAAAGACCGCTCACTGCTGATCTCTCTCCTTGTGCATGGTGACTGGTCTTGTCTCCGCTCCCTCCTGTAATAAAGACCAGTCACTGCTGATCTCTCTCCTTGTGCAGGGTGACTGGTCTTGTCTCCGCCCCTCCTGTAATAAAGACCAATCACTGCTGATCTCTCTCCTTGTGCACGGTGACTGGTCTTGTCTCCGCTCCCTCCTGTAATAAAGACCAGTCACTGATGATCTCTCTCCTTGTGCAGGGTGATCCCTCAAGTGCCTATTGCTCCCTTCATAGATATAGTAGAAGGAGTAAGCATAGCCACTCGGGGACAGGAAGTGTGTTTTTCAGGATTCACTGGGTGAAAATAAAGTTTAAGGCTGGGTTCACACCTAGGCGTACGGAATTTGCGCATTTGCCGCGCGTTTCATGCCCCCTTTTTTTCGCCGCGATTTGCAGTAAAAAAACACGCGACAAACACGCATTTCCGAGGGCTAACTGGCTGTATCCCAATGGATACGCGCTGCAAATACGCCCCAAAGAAGCTCCTGTACTTCTTTGGGCGTAGGGCGTTTTGCAGAGCGTTCCTACGCGCTGTATAACGCCCAGGTGGGAACCATACCCATAGGCAATCATTGGTTTTCACATGTTGAGTGTTTTACAGAGCGTAGGAACGCCTCTGTAAAACGCCCAGGTGTGAACCAGGCCTTAAAAAAATGGAAAAAGTTGTAAGCCCGATGCTCAGGGCAGATCACAGAGCACGGATAAGGATGACAGGCCAGCGGTCTGTACTTTAAAAAAAAAAAAAATCATGTTGCCAGTAATGGCTCTCATTCCCTTTTATTCCCCATTTTGGCGGAAGTGTTCCCTTTAACTCTTCCAATGACTGATCAGCCATCACGCCGACCGCAGATTCCGCCGTACGGCTTGTCTACAACACACTAATATCCTTGTCTCGTTCCGCGCTGATATTGTCTGCCAGTTCTGGTAACAATGAAAAACATACCGCTTAGCGGCCGCTCCTGGGAAATTATCTTCTGAAGTGTTTATCAGGAGTGCTAAGCGGAGTCTCCGGAGCCCTCTGCGCCGGCCTGGTAAGCAGGAGAGTGCCTCCAGCCTCGGCGCTCATAGAGGATGGCGCTGCACCCCATGTACCATGTACAGTGTACCCCGCAGTGCTCAGCATTGACCGTGTACAGTGCGTGGTATAGATAGAAGTCTCACCCTAGGCCACGCCTATGTTTGAGAGATTCTACCTTCTATAAATATCTATACATAAACCAATCAAAGCCAATAATTCGTATCAAGTTCCGATAGGCTATGGCAGGCTTAGGCAACTCCGGTCCTCCAGCTGTGCTTTAACTACAAATCCCGTCATGCCTCTGCCTATGGGAGTCGCGCCTGTAACTGTCAGTCTTGCAATGCCTCCTGGGACATGTAGTTCCACTACAGCTGGAGGGCCGGAGTTGCCCCCCCCGGTCTATGGTCTACATCTGTTTTGCCTTAATCAGTTATTTTCTTTTATATCTCCTGATTTGCTGCAAATCTGCTTTTTCAGATTTTCTATAATAATTACATTGTCAGGATTTACTGGTTCCTTGCACACACAGGAAGTGGATTGCAGGAGGAGTGACCAGTTAGGTCTAGCAACCAACACACAGCTCCATCATCAGTATTTGTGCCACCAATGAGATCTGTGCACACTGCTCAATCCCCAATATCCATTACACATAGTGCTTTGCACCTCTCCATTACAAGCTGTGCCCCATACTTCTCTTATAGACACAGTGCTTCATACCTCTGATAGACACAGTGCTTCATACCTCTGATAGACACAGTGCTTCATACCTCTGATAGACACAGTGCTTCATACCTCTGATAGACACAGTGCTTCATACCTCTGATATACACAGTTCTTCATACCTCTGATAGACACAGTGTTTCATACCTCTCTTATATACACAGTGCTTCATACTTCTCTTATAGTAGACACAGTGCTTCATACTTCTCTTATATACACCGTGCTTCATACCTCTCTGATAGACATCGTGCTTCAAACCTCTCTTATATACACCGTGCTTCATACTTCTCTTATATACACAGTGCTTCATACCTCTCTTATATACACCGTGCTTCATACTTCTCTTATATACACAGTGCTTCATACCTCTCTGATAGACACCGTGCTTCATGCCTCTCTATTGAACACAGTGCATCATTCTTCATCTCTATTACATCTAGTGTCTTATAACTCTTTTTTAGACATGATATCTCATACCTCTTAGGCCAAGTTGGGAGTCATGATGTTGGATGTCTCGATGTCCTGCATTCAGGAGTCCAGGACATCAAAGACCTGCCAGGGGGCAGGTCATCTTTGCACCCTGTATTTCGAGTACAATGGTGCAGGGAACGTACTGACGTCAGTGCAGCTCTCTGCATCATTGAGGCCTGTCCTAGCTAGACGGGAAGGGGACTTTGCATGACACAGGACCCTGAAAAAAGGTAAAAATATTAAACATAACATTTAAAGGGGGGGGGGAGTGGCCACCCAAGCTGAAGTTGGACTTTAAGTAAAGAGGTTTTATCAGCGAGGCACACTTCCAGTGTCTCCTCTTGTCCTGGTTCACCGGTATTAGAAGTGCCTTACGGTCTGCCCTACGAAGTCTTTTGAGGAAGACAAAAATATGGAAGCAGGACAATGGAAGCAGCTGGTCCAGGCGTGTGACAGATTCGGAAAATACACTAAAGTGCCAAAGCAGCGCCTTACCCACCCCAACACCCAGCACAGACAATAACTGCATCATTCAAAGAAAACAAATGAGGAATCTGATAAACTTGGTGCTCGCAGGAACGAGGCGGGGAGTTAAATAAGCAAATCAATGAGTATTTGTGGACATTGTTGATGAACGTTTATCATCCACATCTGTGACGTACCCAGTGGCTGCTCAACAAAAGAGCGAGCGCAGATGCATTGTGCTGCCCTTCCCGGCACGCTCTTTGGGCCCGGCAAGGGGAACATGGCTCCCCTGCCGCTAAAACACTGGTAATTTTTCTCTCCCTGGGCTCCTTTTCTGATCTGAAGATCTGTTATCCTGCGGACTCTCCACAATGAAGCGCAAGGTAATTGCGCGCCTTTTGTGATTTCTATTGAGCTGTAAAGTAAACAATGCTGGATTTTGGAATTAACCCCACAGCAGCTGAATGGCACAAGATAACACCGGGCCTCACCCACATAAGGAAATGGTCTTCCAAAGCATCTCTGCTTTACCGCTCTACATCTTGTATTTTCATTGGGGAATTTCGCTACCAGTAGCACATATTTAGCTTATCATTGCTCCCCCACCATTCCGTGCACAACTAAGAGCATAGGACGCCCGGTACTTTTGGGTATGGAGATCATGTGACTCACCCACCCTCCCCCCACATGACAGGGATGGTGATTGGCCACTCAAGCACCAAGCTCTGTCTCATAATGGACATTCCAAAGGCCCATTTAGGCTCCAAGTCTTAACATAGGGCAACCTGAATGGAGCAGCATGGTTGTGGGGGCATTAAATGGAACCTGCTGCTTTGTTCTGCATGGGTGCAGCACATGTTTATAATTATATATGTAGGGATGTAGTATTTTTTGCTAAATTCCTTTTTGTATTTTGTGTGATTTCTGTAGCTTGCAGTGCGCTATAGTCGGCCTACCTGTACCTCAACGGGACTGATCTCCAAGCATTGAGTATATTATTTCTGTCATGTGCTGTTTGAGCTTGCTCCAGCAGGGTGCGCTAGAGAGGTATCATTCTGTGTTATGAATGTTTGATGACCTAGCCCAGTATTGGGCAATTTACTTGAAATAGGGGGCCCCAAATGTGGCCTATGACACCAACAAAGGGTAATAATTTAATGCTACCGAAAGTTGCCAGAAACTGCAGGCATGGAGCAGGAAATGATCAGAGACTATGGGCATGGCACAAGAGATGTTGGAGACTGGGGACGTGCTTCAGGGGGTAGTTATAGACTGGATACACATTATATGAGACAGCTAGAGAACACTATTATGATTGCCAAATCTATTCTTCTGCATTTATGCTTCCCACTGGCCCCTTAAAATGTACTTATATATTTAATATTTATCTCGGTAAGATCAATTTTAAAATAGCAGAAAATAACATACAAAGAGAAAAGGGATGGTGAAGGATATAAATAAAACCATTTAGCTACTAGAGGCCAGTCTAAAGAAAATTTTCCCACACTGGTTTGAGTGAAGACCCAAACCCTCCAAGAGCCACATAAAAAGTTGCCAAAGTTTGGCACCAGGCTTGAGGGCCTGCTGAGGCAAGCTTGGAGAACTGTTAAATGCCTGGCACACTTCCTGTATTGTCTCGTCCCTGATGGGTTGTTTTTTTTCCCTGTGAGGATGTCACTAAAAGAAGACCTGTCTCTCTCCCAAGGCCTTGGGGTGGAAGGGATGCAGGGAACCCTGAAGATGCTGGTTGCTGGAGCCTAGAGGAAAAGGGCTGCAACTATTCTGTGCATATGGAGATGTGGTGAGTGGCTGGTTGAGTGAGAAGTATACACAGGAACCTTTTCTTGTTGATAAAGATTGAGATATGAATTGAACCTCATCTGCCCTGAAACTAGAGCTCTACAAGAGCCCAACCAGTTTAGTCTATGTTATGAAGGAACCAGGAGAGACTTTAAAGGCCAAGTCTGAAGTTTGAGAGCATTTTTGGGTATATCCTGATCTACACACGTCACCCTTCTTCTGATATTGCCTCTTGCCTATTTTAAGACCCTAATAAGGTGACTGTCGTCCATCTTTGCACACCCTGAACAAAGAATTTCACCTGAAATTGAAAGTGACTGGGATCTTATTGCCATGGAAGTGTGCTGCGGACATCGGAAATGTAGCTGTTGGTCTTAAATCTTTATTAGACGTGAGTATCAAGAGTGCTACTTATGCATAATATAGCAACTGTGTACTTTAAACCCATGTGATCCCAGATAGACACAAGTTGGATCCCAGTTAGACAAGTTGGGCTTCTAGAAGTCAATCTTTATTGAACATGAGTATTAATAGCGATACATTTGCATGCTTAAACAACTGTGTACTTGGAACCCATGTGATTGTGGTTAGATGCTGAGTTGGTCTCCCAGACATCAATGTTTATTGGACATCAGTATCAATAGCAGTACATATGCATAATATAACAACTGTGGACTTTAAACCCATGTGATCCCAGTTAGACACCAAGTTGGTCTTCCAGAAGTCAATGTTGATTGGACGTCAGTACCAATAGTACTACATGTTCATACGTTAACAACTGTGGACTTTAAACCCATGTGATGCTGAGTTGGTCTTCTAGAAAACAATGTTTACTGGACGCTATAAATAGCGCTACATATACATAATATAGCAACTATGGACTTTAAACCCATGTGATCCAAGATTGACACCAAGTTGGTCTTCTAGAAGTCAGTGTTGATTGGACATCGGTACCAATAGCGCCACATATGTATAATGTAACAACTGTGGACTTTAAATCCATGTGATCCCAGTTAGACACCAATTTGGTCTTCTAGAAGGTTTATTGGAGGTCTGTAGCAATAGCCGCTACATGTGCATAATATAACAACTGTGGACTTGTGATCCATGTGATGAACATGTGTGTTAGACGCCGAGTTAGCCGCATGCAGTAGGCACAAAACCCAGACATCTCCCGTATACGGCATAATAATTCAGCTTGTCTGCATTTGCTGTGTGCCAACCAGATAAACTGACAGCCTGCCAGAAAAGCCGGCTCATTTGCGCGACAGGCTCGGTAACCGTTTAGCACCGGCCCCCCGGCTGGGCGTCTGCAACGGTAAAATTTTGTTACCGTCACCTTTGGCTGCCTCCTTCCTTCTCAGCACGGCAAACCCGCAGAGACGGGAGAACTTGGCAGATTCACAGCTGTGCCAGCCTCCACCCCGCACCTTCGCGCCTCCCGTACGCGCTTTACAGCAGGACCAAAGAGATGCCTCGTGCAGATTTAAATTGGTCCCCTGGGCGCATCCAGCTGCTGTTTGGAATTCTGCACAGGCAGCGAAACAGAGATAGAGGGCAACGGTCTCGGAAGTGCCAGGGAAGCTTACGGGGCAGGCGCACGGAACAATAGCCCTCGTATCTGCGCACAAGGGAGACAAATTGCATGAAAACGAGAAAGGAAAAAAAAAATGAGGCGGCCATATTTTACCGTCTCACGCCGTTGTTTTTATACAGCCCGCTGATGCAAGCCGAAGACAAATGGGACTGATCTGCCGGCTAACCTAAAGAACAGTCAGCAGCCAATTTTCCGAATCGATGTATCGATGTATATACTTTCTTTTCTCGGAACGATTGGATAACATTGTATCCTGCTAATGATGATCCTATCGAATGATGTGACCGCCACCCTGCATCGGCAGTTGTTTGTGCTGCGTCCCCTTTAGATTCCAGGCGCTTTCATTCTTTTTGTCTGAAGGCCCACGCTGTGAAAATAATTGATATTTTTGATTTTGCCAACAAAACTGAATCAAAAGGAAACTGAGCCGTGCCTAGGAAAGGATAAAGGTATACGGTGAATTTAAAGGGCTAGTCTGCCTTAAATTGAGATTTGCAACCTTTTTGGGGAGGCTGCAGGGTTAAAGCAGAACCCCCCACCCCCCCACCACCCCAAATCAAAAGCACTTCCTAAAAGTTGTAAATAAATGAAACCGTTAATTAAAACTTATGGAAGACTCCAGCTTCTGGCTGCTTTCCTTAAAGGAGAACTATGGGGTTAAGGCTTTTCCCCATAGTTCTCCTTAGGGTAACGGGAGGACACAAACTAGCGCCCTCCCGTTACCCTAGGCTCAGTATATAGGGAGCTACAGCTCGCGGTATACTGAGACGCCGCAGCTGAAGCGGATCCCGACAATTATGTCTGGATCCGCCCAGCTGCGTGATTGACCGCTGGCTTTGCCTATCTAGAGGCAGAGCCAGCTGTGCCCGCCCCTCCCCCGTCCCTTCCGCCAGTCAGCGCTGGAGGATCGGAGCAGGGAGAGGGGAATCCAGCCCCTCCCCTGTCACGGCAGAGAGCCGTAACAAGATCGAGAGGTGAGCGAACGCCGGTATGTGTTCTCTCACCTGCCGATCTACTGAGCCGACCTGTGACAGTCTCATTGTCACAGGTCGGCTAGAACTATGAGGCGAGTGAAAAGAAGAGTTCTCCTTTATAGAACTCTGGGTAAAAATTGTATTAACCCTTGCAGTGGCGGTGATCCCACTCTCCCCTCTGACTCTGCCCCCCATGATTCTTTGGGGGGGGGGAATCATTTTTGTTTTGTTCCTGTTTTTTACCTGGGGTCCCCCTCTAAATTCATACCAGTCCATGTACATGGCTTGACATACAGATTCACCACTTCACGTGTAGGTTTAAGGCATCCCCCAACAGGGCCATCCCCATAATGAGGCAGCCGGAGGCTATTACCTCAGGGGGGGGGCAGCAGGCAGAGCAGCATGGTTGCTTTGCTGCACAATGTTTCTGGTCAGAGCGTCCCAGGTTGCTAATAGCTGGGTGGGGGGATGTGTAAGAGCCCTACACATCTCTCTGCCCGGCTCCGAGAAACCTGGATGCGCTTGCTGGTGTCCTACCGGGCTCCTGGCAACCAGTGGTGTCACTGGTTGCCAGGAGCTCAGTGGGACGCCCCTGATCCCCCAACAGTTATTGTGTATTTCTAATGCTGCCCTTTTAAGCAATTCTCCCATTCTTGTAAAGGAGGCAAACCTATCCCTAAGACAAGAAATGGGCTGGGACTACAGGACACTTCCTCCTTTCCTCATCACTGTAACATAGTGGGAGGTATTCTGTTGTTCACTCACACAGTCTATATGCTTCTTGGCCATGGGTAAAAATTGTCACTCACTGTTCTATACCTATGGAGAAGCAGTATTGTTACTCTAAGACAGGACTAGAGGACACCTCCCTTTATCCTCTTCTCCATAATATGTGGGGTGTTCTGTAATCCACAGGCAGAGCTGGGAAAATTTCGTTCAAAAACTAAACTGAATCGGACATGTGACTTTTCTGACCAATCAGATGTGTTTTTCGGTGTACTGCATCCGAATGGGTCTGAACATGAACTTTCGTTACGGCAACATGGGAGCCATACACAGTATATACATATAATACTAAAGCTGAGGCTCCCAGACCCGAATCTCCCCAATGCCACTTGGGTCTGAGAGCCTCTGCTTTAGTATTATATGTATATGGCTCCCAGACCCGAATGGCATTTGGGAACTCCCAAATGCAATATGGAAATTCGGAAACCAAATGCCATTCGGGTCTGGGAGCCATATACATATAATACTAAAGCTGAGGCTCTCAGACCCAAGTGGCATTCGGGAGCCCCGAATACAATTTGGAAATTCGGATCCTGGATGCCATTCGGGTCTGGGAGCCTCAGCTTTAGTATTCATATCTGTATAGGGTTTTCTGTGGTATTCACAGTGAATATTCGTAAACTCATCCGAAACTAACGAAAATTCGGATCCGATTTCCGGAATAACTAAATGACCGAACCAAATTTTTCCGCAGCTTTAATATCTATGAGGGGGTCCCAATGTGACTATGTTTCACGTTACATCCGGACTATGGGTGTAATATAAAGCATGATCCAAAAGGTGAGCTCAGCCTTTAAAGGAGAACTATGGGGTCAGGGCTTTTCCCCATAGTTCTCCTTTGGGTAACGGGAGGACGCTAGTTTGTGTCCTCCCGTTACCCAAAGGAGAACTATGGGGAAGAGCCCTGACCCCATAGTTCTCCTTTGGGTAACGGGAGGACGCTAGTTTGTGTCCTCCCGTTACCCAAAGGAGAACTATGGGGAAGAGCCCTGACCCCATAGTTCTCCTTTGGGTAACGGGAGGACGCTAGTTTGTGTCCTCCCGTTACCCAAAGGAGAACTATGGGGAAGAGCCCTGACCCCATAGTTCTCCTTTGGGTAACGGGAGGACGCTAGTTTGTGTCCTCCCGTTACCCAAAGGAGAACTATGGGGAAGAGCCCTGACCCCATAGTTCTCCTTTGGGTAACGGGAGGACGCTAGTTTGTGTCCTCCCGTTACCCAAAGGAGAACTATGGGGAAGAGCCCTGACCCCATAGTTCTCCTTTAAAATTCCCAAAAGAAGCTAATTAAAAAAACAAACGTTTTTAGGGTTTAGATACATTTTAATGTACATCTGTATCCATGGAAAGGTGTATAAAGCGCTCTCTTGATTGACATGCAGACATCCTCCATCTTTATGAGCACCTGTTGGGACCCGTTGGGCATCCTGATATGCCAATCTCAGCTTTAAGAAGCCAAATCAACCCACTTGGTAGGGCAGGGGGGTACGTTCCGCGATTGTTTTTGTGCACGCCGCGTCACAACCCTCGTCGCGTGGATCCTTTTGTCGGATCGCCCCGCCAACCTCCCAGCAGAGCGATTTTGGCAAACGCAGCGGCGGGATTACAGAAACAGGTATGAAAGCGCCATTCCCGACTCCTCTCCATTACAGAGACGGCGTTATTAAGAAATAAACCTTCGCCGTTCGGAAAAAGGAAACCGTTTGACATCGCCGTGTCAAGGTTCCGGAGAACAAGAGCGGAGAAAAAAGAAAAACAGCTGAGCCCCGGAATTTTCCAGATGTAAAGAAACCGAGCGGTCCTGCAAGTTTTCCGCGCAGGAAAAACCTTGAACGCGCATAAATCATCCGTGCGGCGGCGGGAAGAATAGAGACGTTACCGTGGAAACACGAGAGGGGCTACACTACAAAGCGTCTCTTTTGTGTTGTCGGCCTTGTCTCCTCGCATCGGGCAAACTGCGATTCAAGGCGAAGCAAATGCCCCAGACGCTGTGATTAACCCGTACGCGGCCGCGCGGTTTGCCGGACGCGAATTCCTTCACATTGCCAGTTTGAAATAATAGGTGTAGTGAGGTTTGGCATTACCGCATTTTTAAAAAAAAGGTTTTAACAATGGAGGGATTTTTGGATATTTTGGACGGGTTTTGTTAAAGAAAACCTGTCACCAGCTGAAGAAAAATCCTCTTACTTGCAAAGTTTCTGACTTGCAATGTGCTTCTGTCCTTGCCAGGGAATTGACTCTCCGGGAAGAGTCGACTCCCTAGTCCAGCCCTGTCCCTCTTTGTGAGTCATAGCCTCCTCCTCTTCTGGGAGTGTCTAATTACTGTCTGTACTGGCCCAGCTGCTCCACCCCTCCACTCACCTCCCTACATAAACTTTTATGTAGCTGCCTGGGGGAAGAGCGAAGGGGGTGAGCAGGGGTGGGCAACTCCGGCCCTCCAGCTGCTTTAGCTACAAAGCCCAACATGCCTCTGGGGGTCATGCCTGTAACCAGGGGAAGCCCCCTGTAGCATATCATTAGGGGGGGCGGCAGGTGCGGGGTGGGGGCGATAATACGGGTGGCTAACAGCACCATGCTCCCCTTGACAGTTCAGCCTACCGCCCGGGTGACAGCTCGACCACCCGCCTCCCACCTCCTCTGACCCTTCTAACAGCTTGGCCCCCTTCTCCTGGCCGCCTCAGGCAGCGAAAAAGGTAGAGACGGCCCTGCCTGTAACTGCCAGTCCTGCAATGCCTCATGGGACTTGTCTTTCCCCATCAGCTGGAGGGCCGAAGTTGCCCACCCCTGACCTTGTGACTTGCTACAAAGGGCCCAGGGCCAGCAATGGAAGGGCACCCCACGATACAAATGGTAAGCGCTGACATTTTATGGCATCAAAATTTCAATGCATTTGACTCGTCTTTCCATTAAGGCCGCCAATCACATTCCCAAAAACAGCACTGAGAAGCCCGTCATTCCCCTTTAAGGAGCTTCTCCA
>NW_017306403.1:48435-67360 GCF_000935625.1 Nanorana parkeri | reverse complement strand
CCGTCATTTCTTTCTCTCATTGTTTTACAGTAAATGTTTCTCTTCCTCTGCTCTGGTCTGTGTGTACAGCGAAGGTCAAGGATCCCAATTCCCACTGTTGCTGGGAAATTTTTAATTTGCAAACGGGAAACCACGACGGCCAACAAGAGCATCGGGTAATGTGCTCAAACACAGAAGGCTCGGAAATCCATGACTGATTCTGCATTATATCATCGTGGGCCGTACGGTGACTTCATACAGAACAATATATATATATATATTACTGGACTTAAAGTGCACCTGTGCCAAGATATTTTTTTTCTTTACAGTCCGAAAAAGAAAAAAACTTTTAATGAGGCCGGTGTTCTATCAATGATTGTGACTGCGTTAGAATGTGTGACCAGTCACGTGGTCACACATTTTAACGTAATCACGCCCACTTTTTCGGCGGTGGAATATGTGACCGGCAAAAGGAGAAGAATTCAAACACTCTTTCAGCTGTTCCAGGGCAGATCTGTTCCCCACTCCTTCCAAAACTGAAAAAAAAAATTTGCCCAGAGATACACTTTAACAAAGTATACCAGAGAGTAAAGGGACAGTGCTGAGCTTTTTACCAGAAAACCCAGCATGCTTTGCAAGCACAGAATGATGTATGCACCCTACAAAGAATGTTTATGTGTAAAATAACAAAAAATATAAATCATGAAAAAAATATTTTACAAATATTCAACGTCAGTTTATAAATCGTTAAAATCGTTAAACTTTGAAAAACAAAATACAACTTTTATGATTTAATACCTTGATTACTGCAACGATCTTGGGTACAGTTCCCCTTGCCACAAGAGCTTTAATCTTTATCCCATTTGTCTTCAGGGATAGTCGGACAGGTTGGGGTAGGGAGTTCCAAAGGATGGGAGAGACTCTAGAAAAGTCCCGGAGGGGAGCATGTGAGGAGTCGACGAGGGAGCTAGAGAGCAGGAGGTCTTGGGAAAAGCGGAGGGGAAGGTCAGGGTGATACTTGTAGACAAGGTTGGAGATTGAGCCGGGGGCAGAGTTGTGGATGGCTTTGTAAGTGGCTGTTAATAATTAGAATTTTATCCTTTGTGTGATTGGAATGACTTCTAGTCATGATGGGATTAAAACATTTTAACATCTCTATCCCAAAAATCCAGGGCTTTCTGTTATTCAAGTTCTTACCCATCGCTAGGAAGTTCAAACTCTGGCCAGTCCCTCGCAGCTCCCTATTGACCCCTAAATTTGATGTGACCATTGATGACCAATGATAAATGTGCAGTTGGCAATAGGTAGAGAGCCCAGGTATGGATTTTATTTGCAAATCTGGTACTGCAGTTCATCGGCTTGGCTACAACTGGCTATGATATTGGATAAAACAACTCTGAAGAATCACTACAGGTGCAGCCAAGGGTACCTCAAGGATTCCAAATGAGACCAGTAGCGCCAGGATATCTCTTCTTACCATGCATTCTTGTGAGCATGAAGCCTCTTCTAGAGACCTATACATGTTCTGCAATTGCAAACAACTAGAAAAACGAGAGCTGGAGAATGAACATTGGCAACGTATTGCTTACTCCAGGGGAACACAGACGGATCTTATATTTTAATAAATGTAGATGATGATGATGCGTGATGATACTTCTATTGATGTAATGCAGGCTGCTGGTGGACCTAAGGTCCATAGGTTTGTTAATGACTGCTGACCTTTTCTGTTGCTCCATCCAGTAAGAGTGTAATTTGAGTTTTCCCTTACATTGTGGCAATGTGTAGAGATACGGGAGGTCCTGCCCTCTGATTGACCAATGTCATGCAAGGGCATTTTAGGCTGCTTGGGTGGTGGTCAGTGGAGACATGCACATGGTAAAATGTCAACAGAACTGGTTGATGATGACCAAGTTCAGAATCACCAACATGGTGACCTATCTTGGTGAGGATCTGGGGAGCATTTGTATGGTGTATCTGTTACTTGCACAGTAATAAAGTGTGGATTCAAGTTAGAACATCTATGGAGTGCGGCTCCTGTTTGTACCATGGTGGCCTATCTTGTTACAGTGTTTGTAGGCAATCAGATTCCTCCTGTTTGTATCAGACCTCCTCGTACATAAAGAGTAGTGAAACTGTCACATGTTATGCCAAGATTAATCAGTCTGTCACTGCATCTTGGAACAGGGAATACATTTGTCATAGTTCTACAAGTGTGCCCCTTAGAGGACTGTGATTAGTGTTTTGCCAACTAATCTTGGAGATTGGCAACTAATCCTTGAGATTGGCAACTAATGTTAGAGATCCACTTGGGAGTTGTCCAACATTGTTCCTGCATTTCTTCGCGTACACTTTGCTGTAAAGCCATATCTACTGTCATCTCTGTATAGTCCCTGGACTAAAAGGCACCAAACATTTTGGCCAGGGTACAGCTCAGGATGGACGCCTTGAGTTAATCACTCATTACAACAACCTTATGCCCCCTACAACCTGTCAATGAGTCATGAGTCACTCTTCATGAGTCAACCTGTACTCATGAAGAGTTATTCAATCAACTTTGGCCTCAGGGCCATCCCTATAATGGTGTGCCTGTACCCCTTCTTTTCGGTCAGAGTGTCCCAGATTGCTAAGAACTTAGCAACCTGTGACACTCTGACTGGCGTCCTGCCCAGTTCGTGGCAACCAGTGATGCCACTGGCTGTCAAGGAGCTGAATAGGACGCTCTGGACAGCATTCAGCCCGGCTCATGGCAACCAGTGATGTCACTTGTATGCCAGGAGCTGAGTGGGATGCTGTAGCCAGCGTCCCACCCAGCTTCTGGAAAAAAGTGACGTCATAGAGCTGGGTGGGATGCTAGATGCTGCCAACCCCTGTTACATGCACCAACAGCACCAGACCCCCTACCTTCCTCATGTGACAAATAGTCTAGGGACAACCATGTTTGGCCTTCTACACTGCTCCCATCTGGTTGTCCACTTCCTCTTTATAGAAATTTTAGGCTGTTGAAGTGAAGACCATAGCTTGTAAACATGGCAAACTCAGTTAATCATCAATTATTTCATTTCCATTAGAAGATCGTACAGAACGTTGAGTCCAAATTCTCCAAAACCCTATGAACAACACAACTGACCACTTGCGAGACTGCGAACTATATCAAAAAAGCCTTCAGGAAGTAAAGTTCTTTGGGTGTGGGTCATCTTCAACCTCCTTCTTGTTGACAAGAAGCCAGGAGGAAGCCTGAATCTGCGTTTCCATGTACAATAAGCAGTAAGACAGCTTTCCATCTCCTAGCAACATGGCCAACCTGCTCTCAAGGCTCCATTTCTCCCCTCCGAGCCTTTTTGGAAACTGGCTGATTTGCCTGCGCTCTCTGCATAAGATGGCGTTGGCGACAATGCGGCGCGGCGGGTGGCTTTTATCCTGGGAAAGAGCAGTGGCAGGTCCCCTTTTGAGCCTCATTAGTGACTTTTGAGTTTCTTTATTCAGATAGACGGTGAAATATGCAGGGAGCTGAAAATACCATTTGAGACCAACAATAAGATATTTGAGAAATGAGCGCTTGAAATGGGTTTTCTCCACACGAACCCGAAAAGGAAGAATAGAAAGGCACTTTACCTTCCTGGGAGTGGAGGAGGCCCTATTCACAGAGCTAAGTCGGCTTCCTCCATGCCTCTTTATCTTCCTTCTAAACTGCCGCTATTAACCCCCTAGGCGCCATCGTGATGGAAGGCAGAAATTCTGAAGGTTTGGCAAACGCTTAAAAGAAAACTCAAAATAAAACTTTATCTTTATTTTTTTTTAAAACATGAAGAGGACCTGTATATGCATCGTCAGGATTTTACAATTCTGTTTTTTTTTTAGGGTAACAGTTTACCTAAAATGTTTTTTTTTTTTTAAACCAAAGAGGTCAACACTCAAGCAGTTGAGTTTTTAAGAATAGAACCACATGCTCCATCATCCCGCAGTGCTCACTGGCCATCTGTTGTAGGCTGACCAGAACGTGGGTGAACGTCTGCTTATGCTCAGCCTCATTGCATTCTGTTTGCAGTGCAGAGATTGCCCACCTAGGTAGTAATCTCACACTGATAGCTCATCTGTCCACCACAGGTAGGTGGAGGAGGTTTCCTTGGGATGCAGAGAAAGTTTCAACAACCAGTTTTTTTCTTAAAGGAGAACTATGAGGTGAGTGCTTTTCACTCACCTCATAGTTCTAGCCGACCTGTGACAATGAAACTGTCACAGGTCGGCTCAGTAGATTGGGAGGTGAGCGAACACATACCGTTGTTCGCTCACTTCTCGATCTTGTCACGGCCCTCTGCCGTGATAGGGGAGGGGGCGGGTACAGCTGGCTCTGCCTCTAGACAGGCAGAGCCAGCTGTCACTCACGCAGCTGGGCGGATCCAGACATAATTGTCAGGATCCGCTTCAGCTGCGGCGTCTCAGTATACCGCGAGCTGTAGCTCACAGTATACTGAGCCTATGGTGATGGGAGGACGCTAGCTTGTGTCCTCCCGTTACCCTAAGGAGAACTATGGGGAAAAGACCTAACCTCATAGTTCTCCTTTAAGTTGCTATTGTGATGGCATAACATTTGACAAGGAGTAACATAGAAACACTTTAGTGTTAATGAATACATGCATTGGCTTATTAATGGATGAATATTGATTGTAAGTCAATTTCTTATACAGAAGGTAGAAATCCACTTTTTAAGGAGAACTTAATATGAAATGTCACTGTTGGGGCCCTGTGCGGTGGTAAAGACCCAACAGGGAGTCCTCACACCACCCAATACATATAAAATACATTTGAGTGGAGTTTTCCTTTAAATCAAGCCGATGACCTTTAGCTAAAAAGTACATCGCAACCTCCGCAAAGCATCACATGTACTTGCCGGCTTTCATCTTGTGCCGAAAGCTCCTTGCCCCAATAAGGATAGATTTCTTGTTTAAAAACAAAACAGCCAATTTATTCCAAATGCAAAATTATTTTTTAATCAAGCCTGATTCCTGTTGCTGAGCTATTTAAATCAAACCTGCTTAGGGAAAGAAAATAGCGCAGCAGCAGGGGAGGCGATTAAAGCGGTGTATGCTTTTAATGAGTCACTAGCTCTCCTCTTTCCATTACGCTCCTTCCTGCTTGTGCAAAAATAAAACCAAATGCATATAGCGCGGCTTGACCTGACGAGCAGAGAACACGCAGCCTTACCTCAACTTCCATTTACCTTCAGACCTGGCAACAATGTATTTCTCCAGCCTGCCGACTACCCATCTCACTGCCATCCACCTCAGCAGAATGGCACAAGAGCACAAGTACCATCATGAACTATATTATCTATCTATCTATCTATCTATCTATCTATCTATCTATCTATCTATCTATCTATCTATCATCTCTATATCTTCCCATCTCACTGCCGTCCACCACCCTCATCAGTATTGCAGAAATGCAGGAGTACCATAATGAACTATAATATACACTGATCAGCCATACCATTATGACCATTGAAAGGTGAAGTGAATACAATTGATTATCTGGTTACAATGGCACCTTTATTACAATGACACCTGGAAATGGGGGGATATATTAGGCAGCAAGTGAACATTTTGTCCCTGAAGTTGATGTGTTGGAAGCAGAAAAAATGGACAATGTAAGGATTTGAGGGACTTTGACAAGGGCCAAAGTGCGATGTCTAGACGACTGGCTCAGAGCAACTCTAAAACTGCAGCTCTTGTGGGATGTTCCCGGTCTGCAGTGGTCAGGGCCGACCAAAAGTGGCCCAAGGAAGGAAAACTGGTGAACTGGTGACAGGGTCATGGGCAGCCAAAGCTCATTGATGCACGTGAGGAGGGAAGTCTGGCCCGTGTATTCCGATCCAATATAAGAGATACTGGAGATAAAATTGCTGAAAAAATTAATGGTGGTTCTGATAGAAAGGTGTCTGAACACACCGAGCTTCGCAGGTTGTTGCATATGCCGCTGCGTTGCCGAAGACTGGTCAGGGTGCCCGTGCTGATCCGTGTCCACTGCCAAAAGCCCCTACAATGGGCACGTGAGCATCAGAACTGGACCACGGAGCAATGGAAGAAGGTGGCCGGGTCTGATAAATTATGATTATCATGTGGATGGCCGGGTGTGTGTCACTTACCTAGGGAAGTGATGGCACCAGGATGTACCATGGGAAGAAGACAAGCCGGCGGAGCCAGTGTGATGCTTTGAGCAATGTTCTGCTGGGAAACCTCGGGTCCTGCCATTCATGTGGATGTCACTTTGACACGTACCACCGACCTAAACATTGCTGATCAAGTACACCCCTTCATGGAAACGGTATTCCCTGATGGCAGTGGCCTTTTTTTAGCAGGATAATGCGTCCTGCCATACTACAAAAATGGTTTAAGAATGGTTTGAGGAACACAGCAACGAGTTTGAGGTGTTGACTTGGCCTCCAAATTCTCCAGATCTCAATATAATCGAGCATCTGTGGGATGTTCTGGAAAAACAAGTCCGATCCATGGAGGCCTCACCTCACAACTTACAGGACGTAAAGGATCTGCTACTGACGGCTTGGTGCCAGATACCACAGCACACCTTCAGAGGTCTAGTGGGGTCCATGCCTTGACAGTTCAGGAAAAAGTGGACCTGCTCAATATTAGGCGGGTAGTCATAATGTTATGGCTGATTGGTATTTATCTATCTAGATAGGGACTAGGTGTGGCCAGATGCTGATTGACAGTCTACACTGTTGTGAATCAGCAATGACAATACTGATGGCTACAATCCCTGCAACATCTTCCCGTCCCTAGGTAGTGCACAGCCTACATGAGAGTGGCAACTCTGCTCTGAATTCAGGAGCAGTGCAGCATTGTTGCCACACGATTACAGGAAGCCACATTAGGTGGACTTTACTGGCAGGTATTTGTGGGACTTTACAGGCGGACTTAAGAGAAAACTGTGAGTGCAGATGGACTTATAATTAACTGCTACAGCACATATCTGTTTTAATAGGAGGCCGTGATGCTGATGCAATGCTCTGTTACTCCCTTTTCTTTTCCTGCTCTCAGTTCTTCTCTGTCTTTTTTAGTCTTCCTCCCATCCTTTTCCTCTGTTACCCACACTTGCCTCTTCCTCCCTCCCCCCCCCTTCCCCATCTTCCACGGGTTCTCGGTCTTTTCAGGCCTTGGGTGCATGGGTGCAGATCCCCGTTGGATGCTTGTGTGAGCCACACTTTACCGCTGAGTCCGTTCTTTTGGTGCCTCTGTTGTCCTCTCATGTCCTCTGTCAATGAGAAGTAATTGGATCTCCGTCTCCAGCACATCCCATCCTATACATCAGACGCAGGTGAGAACCATCCTATTACTTCCTACACAGAGTCTAAAAACACATCATTTTTACGGCTGTGCAAAGAGCCGCACGGGCGGTTTATGGGCCGAATCCATCTCAATTATGGCAACTTCATCATGTTCGGAGATACCGATCTATCGACCTATTCATGGGCGGGTGAGATCATAACTTTTGCAAAGTATTTGTGACACGGATCAAATGAGGCCCAAGCGCGATACAACTTAAGGCAGAACTGTGGCCAGTCTATGGACATTCGTTAAAAAAAAAGACATATTCTTATCAAGCAGTACATCTACTTTAAAATAAGCCCTCACTGACCTCTGTAGTGGCGGGGATTGTGAAGTAATTCATCCTCGAAATTGACAGCACTTTCATTTTAGATGCTCAGTTCATTTGGAACCCCCTCCCAGCAATGACTTGCAAGCCATCTAATCTCTAAACCTGGCTCTGTTGGTACCCCAAGATTTGGCAAAATTTGATTTTTCAATCTTGAACTAACAGTGGGCTGCAGCCACTGTTCAGGTATTTAGACAGCAGCACACCAGCCACTGTCAGGATACATCAGCCTAATGGCAGGGGGGGTCCCCCATTCAGACTGTTTGACATTGATGAGGGAATAATCAAGGATTATTTCCTCCAGTGTAAACAGTAGTAGGAGTAGGAGCAATGTAGGAGGAGGGAGAGCAGGGAGCTGTGACCTGACTTGAATTCACTGCTTGCCTTCTGAACTTTGAGGATGAATTCCCCCGCCGTGCCTGCAGCTACTGAGGTCAGTAAGAGTTTTAAAGTGTACAATACCATAGCCTGGCCACGGTTGTACTTTAAAAAGCAACTTAGTTAAAAACTGATTGATGACACACAGACCAGGTGCTTCCCGAGGCCGGGTGTCACCAGGTCTCTAGACCGGGTGAAACCCCGCCGTATCGTCATCGCACGTGCGCGTGACCTCACCTCACACATGTGCACGACCGTCTGATCGACGCCTGCCGGCGGCCGTCTTGGTGGTGGACGCCGGCAGAGAGAGGAGGGGACGTTCACCCAGTGGGATGAGGTATGCCGCCGGGTCCCCTCCTCTCTCCTGACACTGTCGGGCTCTCGGTCCAGTGTCGGCTTTGTAGAGGGGGTGACACCAAAATGACTGAGTCATTTTGGTGTCACCCCTGCAATGGTGTCACCCGGGTGAAGGCCGCACCCCCCTTGTGACGCCACTGACACAGACACAGACACAATTTTGTCCGGTAAGCACAATGCCTGCCAAAGATAACAAGATAAAAATGAACATTCCAATAAAAGATTTTTTTTAAACAGCTTTTTCTGCAATAATCACCTTCAATCCACTGCAGTACTTTTTTTCTGCCACTAGATGTCCTCAGTCTGATGGCCAGCATCATTCAACCAATTTCCTCTGAGCCCAGGTCCAGCCCCCAGCCTGGACAGGGAAGGGAAGAAGCAGCTCAGCGATGAGCTTATCCTCCTATCAGCAGATAAGTTGATTGGCTCTTTGTGCTGCTTCTTCCTCCCGCACTCCAGCTCTGCTCTACAGGGACTGAAACAGGCTTATTCCAGGTCAGATTCAGGTTGCATTTAAAACAATATCTTTAATGATGTATTATTGATTGCAGAGCTGCATTCATTTGTGTCTATTAGATCAGCCCGGAGTTGGGCTTTCAGCACAGGGATTTGGGAGAAGTGAAATATAACCTTCTGCTCATTCTTATAAATATTATAATTGAAGCCGGATTAGATCACACTAGGAATGAAACATCTCCGATCCTCCGACTGAACTTCAAGTACTTTCTAACTTAAATAGTCATTGCTCATCTGAGAAAACACTCGCCCATAAACATGGCGCTGTATGTATGGATATGAAAAATTAGGCATGCTGGCTTGACAGTCCCAGATGCTCCATCCATTATAGTAATGCCTTCTGTACGGTAATAAAACATTGGATGTTGGACCCGGGACTAATTTCATACTCTTTTATTCCCTACGTTCACTTCTCTATCCATCAGAGTTTTTCATTTTGTAACAGTTGTGTATCTGGTGACTTCTTAAAGCCCAACTCCAACCTGGAGGACCCCCTTTTCTCACACCTTGAACCCCAGGAGAAAAGAAAGAAAGAAAACGAATGCATCCTTAGCTGAGGACTGGTAAGGTATAATATGTTACATTTTTGTTTTGCTGTTTAGATACAATTTAAAGTTCTGGGATATGAAAACATTGTCCTCATACAAGAGCCATGTGTATTCTTCCTTGAATCTTGGTGAGACCAGTCACTGCTGCTCTCTCTCCTTGTGCAAGGTGACTGGTCTTGTCTCCGCCCCTCCTGTAATAAAGACCGCTCACTGCTGCTCTCTCCTTGTGCAAGGTGACTGGTCTTGTCTCCGCCCCTCCTGTAATAAAGACCGCTCACTGCTGCTCTCTCCTTGTGCAAGGTGACTGGTCTTGTCTCCGCCCCTCCTGTAATAAAGACCGCTCACTGCTGCTCTCTCCTTGTGCAAGGTGACTGGTCTTGTCTCCGCCCCTCCTGTAATAAAGACCGCTCACTGCTGCTCTCTCCTTGTGCAAGGTGACTGGTCTTGTCTCCGCCCCTCCTGTAATAAAGACCGCTCACTGCTGCTCTCTCCTTGTGCAAGGTGACTGGTCTTGTCTCCGCCCCTCCTGTAATAAAGACCGCTCACTGCTGCTCTCTCCTTGTGCAAGGTGACTGGTCTTGTCTCCGCCCCTCCTGTAATAAAGACCGGTCACTGCTGTTCTTTCTCCTTGTGCAGGGTGGCTGGTCTTCTCTCCGCCCCTCCTGTAGTAAAGACCGGTCACTGCTGCTCTCTTTGCTTGTGCAGGGTGACTGGTCTTGTCTTCGCCCCTGTAGTTTTCTGCAGGCAGTCTGTAGTGGGTGGAGCCTACTGGGCCCCTCCTACAGCTCTGCTATCTGCACAGGCTATGTACAGCACAGTGATAATGTCTGTATTCAGTGGCAGACCTAAGGAACAAAGGGCACTGGTGCAAAAGATTTTATCACCCCCCCCCCCACGCACACACAAACATTCTGAAGCCTGTTGGACCAATGTACCACCCTCCTCTCCCCCACTCAGAAACTTATTAGACCATTGTCATCCCCAAGCCAGCTCCTCATCATCTCCTCTGATGGGCTCCTGCCTGTCCCATTTACCACACTGCCATTAACCCAACTAAGAAGTGGAGCAGTCCTGCACCTCCTCCACCCGCGCACAAATTAGATTTATGTCCTTTGTGGATATTGAAGAATATATTAGATTAATGTTTTCATGCCCAATGTTCAGCTTTTATTGATTTTTGGTATTTATATAGCACAGACAACTTACACGGCACACATTCACATCAGTCCCCATCCTTGACCAGCTTGCAATCTAATGCCCCTATTCAGGGGTATCGCGTCTTCCCCGCTGTACATTTAGCTCTGCTTGCCCAAAGCAAGGCTAAATGTAGAAAACAGCTACCCGCCCAGCACGTCACAGGCGATAGGAATTCCACACCCCTGCTGCCCCTCTACTGCCCCAAGGCCAGGCCTTGTGGGAAATCCAGCCCTGCCCCTATTTCACATGCATATGGGGCCAAATTAGACAGGGGCCTTCCAGCATATGGATGGTGGGAGGAAACGCATGCACACACAGAGAGCAAGCAAACTCCTTGCAGATAGTGTCCTGACTGGGATACAAACTGGTGACCCCCAGTGCTGCAAGGCATACGTGCTAACCACTATGCCACTGTGCCGGGCAATGCATTTAAACTCATCAGTATGAACGGACCGTAAATTTGGGATTAAAAAATAAACTTTTATCATCTCAGGACGAACTTGAAATGTATTTTATTTATTGCAACGCAAAGATGTGCCCTCGCTGACGGTTACTAATCATTTCCCAGCCCAGGTTTCCATTGGCGGAAATGTGGTAGGGTCCACTGCTAGATTGCGTTGCCTATAATTGCTACTTGAAGTATTGTCGCAGTCATGTCACATTACCTCTGAACTGTTTTAAAAGGTAATTTTCCCTTTCAAAGGATGCATCCGAGATGGGAAAGCGGACTCAGATGAATGGCTTTCCTGGGTACATATTTATGACGGAGCGCTGTGATTTGCCTGGAATTCCAGCAGAGAGATCTGTTCTCATTTGGGTCCATATCTGGTGGGAATAGCCTGCGGCGGCTCCTTATTTGTTTACGGCTGCACGGCCTGTTGCTCGGATCCCGCGCTGCGGCTCGGCAACCTCCCTGTAGTTTATTTTAATTTCGTCCGATGTCACGGCCGCTCCGATGTGTGTCATTTCTATGCAGCTGAGTGTTAAATCCATTTACGCATGTGTCATATCCGTCTCCTAGTGTCACATTTTCCAAAGCCGTCACTTTGCCAAGCGCACAGAATCTGCAGGAGTGGAAAAAGAAAAATGCGCCCGGCTGTTTCCGGGGAATGGAAAGTTCCTTTTACCTGTGGACGCATCGCTTTCCTTCTCGGAGGAAAAACATTCCAAGTCCTGTCTGCTTTTCTTAAACCTGAAATTGTTCAATAAAGGTTGGATCTCAGGCATTTTTACCCCCACCCTTCCCTCCAAAAGAATCTTCAAAACCCCTTTTTTATTTGCCTGAGTGAGCCAACACATGACCCTCCTTGGCTACTTGACTACTCAGACTGGGAGAAGGTGTAGTACCTCCCCCACTTAGGTGTCCTGACTTCACTTGTGCTGACAAAGGGACCTGCTTACAGTAGGCGAGAGCAGAAAGATGACTTCACCAGTCTGTTGCTGCTCATTCACTGTCCAGTCAAAGGCTGGAGGTCAGAGAGATGAGCCACCACATGACCCTCCATGGCACCTCAGGGGTGGAGCCCTGAATCTGGGAGAAGGTTGGGTAGTACCTACACCACTTAGGTGACCTGACGTCACTTGTGCTGACAAAGAGACCTGCTTACAGTAGGAGAGAGCAGAAAGATGACCTCACCAGTCTGTTGCTGCTCATTCACTGTCCAGTCAAAGGCTGGAGGTCAGAGAGATGAGCCACCACATGACCCTCCATGGCACCTCAGGGGTGGAGCTCTGAATTTGAACCAATTTGAGACTAATGCAATCCTGCTGGACAGCACTACTCAGACTGGGAGAAGGTGGGGTAGTACATACACCACTTAGGTGTCCTGGCTTCACTTGTGCTGATAAAGAGACCTGCTTACAGTAGGAGAGAGCAGAAAGATGACCTCACCAGTCTGTTGCTGCTTTTTCATGGTCCAGTCAAAGGCTGGATGAGCTAAATGTGATGCTTAAAGCTGAACTATCAGCGCTCAGGCACTCCCCTTCCCTTCGCCCCGACCCCCACCGTCAATTGCTTGTTTCATTCTTTAACTAGTTAAAGAGCGCTGGAAGTTCAGCTTTAAGCATCACAGTTAGCTCATCCAGCCTTTGACTGGACCATGAAAAAGCAGCAACAGACTGGTGAGGTCATCTTTCTGCTCCCTCCTACTGTAAGCCGGTCCCTTTGTCAACACAAGACTAAGTCAAAAGGTTTTTAAGCTATTTCAAATGCTGTTGAAAGAGCAGACAAGAACTGCATTAGTGGGGGTGTGGGGCCCGGGAACCTGATGTCGCTCACCTCATCAAAAGGATCCCTGCCGCTCCTCTGCTCCCTGGTGGCAAATTCGGCTCTTTATACCGGTGCTGAGAGGCGGCTCTGATCACACCTCTCTGCACTCCCTCTCTCTCCTCCCGGCTGCTGCAGCTTCATGGCGGCTGGGAGGAGAGAGAGGGAGTGCAGAGAGGTGTGATCGCCACCGCCGCGGCCGTCTTAAAGTAGCTTGAACTGCCTGTAGGGTAGCGCTGGCTCTAGCCATACACACATCCAATCTGGCATACGTTTTTCTCTGAGAACATAGTATGTACTGCGTGCCATTCATGGAATCTATGAACTTTTTTTTGTCCCCTACACAATGGCCCGGTATTGAATGCGGGGTAATTATGACCAGTCCCAGCCACGTGTGGCCATACTGGGACAACATACACCTCTATGTGCTGTACATGGCCCTGCGGGTTGCATTGTATTCACTGGGAAATAATTGCTCCGTATATTATTAGACTTCAATACTAGTCGCTTTAACAGTCCTCCGTGTGTGGCCGCATTGCTCAATCATTTCTATAGTCTCAGAATGAATTGCATATTATATACCCGCTGCTATACTTCTCTTCATATCACAATAGAGCTCATTATCAGATCAAGCCCCAGTATTCATGGGATATTAAAGTATGGCATGGGTCTAAACAAAATGCTTCCATAGTCCGTAACGTCAGAACACATTGTAATTCTATATATAGCCCATTCAGACGTTCGCTTCTGTGCGCAAAGTTTGAAATCTAATGATATGTAAATGAGCTGACACCTGTTCTTTGGCTGTGCCAACCCCCGGGAGTTAAAGCTGAACTCCGGAAATGCAGCTAAATGCACCATTTTCACACTTCCCGTCACGTTCTTGAACAATCGATTTTGGCCCTGTGCTAGGATTTTTGCCAACACAGGCGAAGTTGAATTTTTGCGCCCCCCCCATGGCGGCATACCTCATGCGGCAGGGTCAACGTCCCCTCCTCTCTTGCTCTGCGCAAACTGTTGGCGCTATATAAATCCTGTAAAATAATAAGACCTGCACACCAGATTTTAAAATCACTGTACCATCAAAGCAGCACGGAACTACAATGCGCTATGGTTGGACTCAATGGACTTGTGTCTTTTTTCAACCTGACTAACTATGTAACTATGGTGAAAAGGCCAGAGGATCTTTGAAGAAGGGCCGGATATTTCAGCAGAACGACTACGGAGCCGATTGCGGAGGAATTACGGAAGGTAAAAGTGGAGTGTTCCTTTAAATCATCTTCCAGCTGTCTTATGACAGCGTCAGTTTGTGGCGTGTATAATTTGCAGGTTGTTGTCACGGTACAGAAGTCGCTCGCACATTATGCGTGTCTGTTTAGAGTGGCATTAAACACAGCGCTTAGCGATGAAGTGTTTACAAATCGCAGGCCCTCTTCGTTTCTCCTCTACAGCCAAGATAATGCCGGCACATTCTGTGTATAATTATGAGTTTCATACAAGCAACCTTTCCCCCCTCCGCATCGAGCCTCTCATCCCCGCAGGGAATTCTCACCATCATTAGCTCAAAGTAATTCTGATGATTCAGCTGACACTTCCACCCAGATTCTGCTGGTAGAGGCTCATGCTGAGACGGGGAACTTCACCAGAACCATCGTGCCCTCGCTCCCGCGCTAATCCCACCGATGTACAAAGGCCTCACTCCGTGTGTTGACACAATACCGAGCATGGGGGAGAATTAGGAAAACAGAACGGATGAGATAATGACAATAATTTCAGGTGAACTGAACAAGCTTAGAGCGCGGGAAGGGATTTGTTTTATTTCCTTGCAAAGAACAGACAAAATCGTTGTCTCCTTTTTTTTGTATTTTACAAATTGCTGCTACTTTGTGCCAAACTGAAACGAGTCCTTTGGGTCTAGATGTACACTACATGGCCAAAGGTTTGAGGAGGAACCTCAGAATGATTGAGATAGGTGTTTCCAGTGAAGAGTACTGTTAATGCTACACCATACAAAGACATTTGTGGTCTTCCAACCATATGGCAACAGTTTGGTGAAGGCTCTTTTCTGTTTTGGCATGATTGTGCACAAAGTCGGCTCCTATCACGTACCTGGTGAGAAACCGGAAGATGAAGTCCTACCACCCCTGGAGACTGGAACAGAGAGTGGAAGGACAGCGAGGAGCACGAGTGCCAATGATGGGACCAGACACCGTGCAGGAGATTTGCAGTAGCGGGTAGTCAGCAAGCCAGAGGTTGAACCGGGACGGCAGCGTGGGAACAGAATCGAGAGACTGAAGCGTGGTCATGAGAGCGAAAGGTAAGAGCCCGCCGGGTAGGAAGGTACAAAATCAAAAGGCAGAAGGCAAAGTCCAGGAAACAGGCCGAGGTCAGGGGCAGGCAGCAATCAATAGAGAGAAGTCCAAACAATCCGGGTCAAAGCAGCTAACAGCAAATCCAACAGGGTACAGGCAACAGGAACACTAGCTGAAAGACCATCAGCAATGTGGTAAGGGCAGGCTCTTTTTTATAGGCCAGGTTTTTAGGTTAGCAGCATCATTTCCTCGCAGTTCCGGTTGTGCACACATGCGTACTATGGCATGTTTTCCGCTCACTCAAAGACTGGGTTTGTGCGCATGCGTGGCCGCCATTTTTCCCTTACTGCTTCATAAAGACATGGTTTGGCCATTTTGGTGTGATGGAACTCAAGTGTGCTGCACAGAGACCTGACCTCAACCTTACGGAACACCTTTGGGATGAACTGAAACACCAATTATGAGCCAGGTCTTCTCATCCAACATCTGTATCTGACCTCACAAATGCTCTTTAGGCTGAATGGGCACAAATTCCAACAGACACCCTCCAAGATCTTGGAGGAAAGCCTTCACAGAAGAATGGAGGCTTGTTAAAGCTGTAAAGAGCAAAGACAACTCCATACCTCCTCATGTATCACTTGCCCCTCCCTTTTAGATTGTAAGCCCTCACGGGCAGGGCCCTCTTTCCCATCTTGTCTTAAATTGTATTGTGACTGTAATGTCTTTCTTATATTGTAAAGCGCTGTGCAAACTATTGGCGCTATATAAATCCTGTATAATATTAATATTAACACCTTTGGTTTCAGAATGGTATGACCAAAGCCTCATATAGGTGTGATGTTCAGAAGACCACATACTATTGGACATACAGTGTCCTGTCTTGTGGTATATCTTACGTTAATTCTGCTTTTTCGCTACCGTATCTCCTTCCTAGGGCAGTAGCGTTGGCGGCATTCTTGAACAAAAATGGTTACTTCAGATTCTGAGTTTACTTTCATATTTGACTCATTGGCCCTCTGGTGAGCCTCTTGTGGATTCTGATGTTCCATTCACTATCGCTTGATTGTTTGTTCCCAATTTCCTCCCATCAGCCCTGTCCTTGCAAGTGCTATGACTCTCTGAATGCTATTTGCCTTTACGAATGCCACTTGTTAAAGGTTGCCTTGGCAGTTCGTATTGGTCTATTATCTCTAAAAAAGCCACTTGTAAGTGGGGAAAGGCTGATGGTCATGGCCCAGGAGTATCACACTGTATAACCCATGTCCTGGGGGCCTTATTGAAGAATAGTTTCTATGTATCTATGTCTCAAAGTAGCCCCACCACGCCAACTGCTGGTCCACAATGACCCATGTCCATGTCACTTATGAGCACTCCTGGGAGTCAGGTATACATTGGTGCTCCAGTATGCGCACAGCAAGCAGGATGGTATGAAATAATATGTGTGCAAAATCCAGGGGAATGAAATGGGCAAGTGCTAACATTTGTCTGAATGTAAAATCCAACTTGCTTCATGCAAAGAATCTGTTGAGTATATGTACACCCAAAATCTATTTTTTGTTATGTTTGGCATCACGCCTCAATATGTTCAGTTTTCTTAATGGTAAGTCCTCCTCAAAAAAGTAGTCAATGCAGCAAAATTGATCAATGTGCACCTACTGTTTGGATGCAATGCACAGGCTTTGTCAATGTTTACCTCCTAGCCCCTGGTCTGTACGGAGGTACTGTCCCGGGCTGGAGGAAGTTCGGCTACACTATAAAGGGGTGAGGGATACGGCACGGCTCTGCACACGATCCATCTACCATGGAGTAACTGAATGTAAACAGTAACAGAGCTTAATGATGGCGCTGTGTGGGAGGCGGAGCCATGCACAGTCTTTTGTAAATTAGAAAAAATAACAGGCCATGAACCATTTTTTGAAAAAATAGCGCACCATTCACGATGCATGGCAGCGCATTACCTTGCATTGTGGTTCGTTGCAACACATGTGCATTGACTCCACATTGTCTTAGCCCAGTGGGTGCCATTAAAAATGAATGGCACCGTAACACGTATTAACGTGCATTTTGATAATGTTATTGCAACGCAATGGTGTGTTTCGGCCTGATTACTATTCCATCATGGTGGTGGTGGTGGTGGGGGTTGGGTGTAAATGTTGTGCTGTATTTACTGATAATTTGGCACGGCCAGTATAAACCATCTCTCTGTACTCATGCCCGCTGTTAACTCAGACGCCTAATACCATAGATAAACCGTGTCAGCGCTGTGTTTACCGCACACTCTTTCTATAAATAATCTCCTATCTCCTCTTTCTGGATTTTTTTTTCCCTGAGATTATCCTTTAATATAATTTAAATCACAGTTGCCGTTCCTCTCCCAGAGGACACAATTATGTTCCATAAGATGTCATTTATAGCGGGAGATGTAGGGCCACTAGCGGAGGGAAAATATTGCAGCTCACAAGAATGTTTTGTTCTCCAGACAATAAATAGCTCGCTGAAAGAATGGTCACAACGTTATTTGGTTTGCTTTTCTTATTGGAGAGCTATATTAAAGCTGAACTCCGGGGAAATGACAAAACTTCCCCCGCAGTGGGGCTCCCCCCGCACTGCATGGGTAAAATGCTCTTTTTTTGCCTAGGGTACTGTAAAAAAAGCACTTATACTTACCTTACCCCTCTCCAGGGGTGTCCCCAGCCTTTTTGCCCTGGGAGGAGTGGTGGTGGTGCCCGCAATCAGAGCAGCAGAAGGTGGGTAGAGGAGACAGCGCCGACAGGCTCTGCATCTCCCCACCCAGCAACCAGGGACGCTCTGGCTGGCATCCCACCCAGCTCCTGGAAACCAGTGACATTATTGGTTGCCAGGAGCTGGGCAGGACGCTGGCCAGAGCGTCCCAGTTTACTAAGAGCAGGGTGGGGGAGATGTGTGTGGTTCTTTTACATCTCCCTGCTCGGGTCTTAGCAACCTGGGATGCTCTGACTGGAAAGGCGGTCACACTGCACCCCCTCACCTGACCCAAGGAGCCTCAGGCTGCCAATAGCCTCAGGCTGCCTCATTAAAGGAGAACTATGAGGTGACTGCTTTCCACTCACCTCATAGTTCTAGCCGACCTGTGACAATGAGACTGTCACAGGTCCGCTTAGTAGATCGGGAGGTGAGAGAACACATACCGGCGTTCGCTCACCTCTCGATCCTGTCACGGCTCTCTGCCGTGACAGGGGAGGGGCTGAATTCCCCGCTCCGATCCTCCAGCACTGACTGGCAGAACGGATGGGGGAGGGGGCGGGTACAGCTGGCTCTGTCTCTAGATAGGCAGAGCCAGCTGTCACTCACGCAGCTGGGCAGATCCAGACATAATTGTCGGGATCCGCTTCAGCTGCGGCGTCTCAGTATACCGCGAGCAGCAGCTCGCTGTATACCGAGCCTAGGGTGACGGGAGGACGCTAGTTTGTGTCCTCCCGTTACCCTAAGGAGAACTATGGGGAAAAGCCTTAACCCCATAGTTCTCCTTTAAAGGGATGGCTGCTTTGTATTTCTTGCATACACTGTACGGAGCATGTGCCATACAGTGTACTACCCCGGGTCCACTCCAGCATCTGCAATATGCGCTGGGTGCCGAGCATGATGTAACTCCCCTGCACATGCGCAGGAGTTATGTCATCAAAGATAGCCGACGGAGGACAAGACTAGACAAGCATTTAACC
>NW_017306403.1:42965-47453 GCF_000935625.1 Nanorana parkeri | reverse complement strand
CAAGGGTAATTCTTCCTTCTCCCTGCATCATTGGTTGCTAAAACGTTGGCGGAGGTTCGGCGGGTGGGTGGACTGGCCATATTGTTGCTAAGATGTTGGTGTCATTGGTTCTCAGCCATTCGTCAACCAATGATGCTGTGCGGGCTGCTTGGTGTCCAAACACAGACGGAGATTCGGTGAGCAGGTGAACTGGCCAAATTGACCACCTGTTCGGTGAACTTCAAACAGCTTGGGTTGGGGTTGTACTCATGGTCGACACGAACCCGCAGCTCATCCCTATTCAAGAACAAATTACCAATGGCATCTCCTCTATCCCCAGCAATGGCCCGAGATTTCCCTCCATGGTGGCCAGGGCAGAAAGAGTTAAATGCATTAATCCAGACAAGCAGTGACCCGTCAGGCTGGGCGAGAGCGGAGAGAGTGAAACTGCGTGATGCGTCGCATTTGTGAACTGCTGTGTAATTTCGTGTCGGAGCTAAAATGTTAGGTCACTTGTTTCCGCGAGACGGAGGCGGAAAATAAATGCGCGGCAGCCAGGCACGCTGCACTTTACTTGACAGAGTGGACTAATGAGAAAACAGCTAAAAACGACACGTTGCCATGCAGGCAGCTGGAGAGATGCATCAATCCAAAATAAAATGCCAGAGCGCCGAGGATTCTGGGAGGCGGATTGCGGCTTGCCAACAGATTCTATTCTGGCTTACTTAAGCGTAGCTGTTACACATCCTGCGAAAAGGGCAACTGCAGCCAACGAGCTAAACGCACATAACGGAATTTTTTATTCTACCCGCCAGGAGACAGAACACACGTTCTCTTCGGATTACCCCTCCAACGCTGTGTGGTGCGACTGCTCAGTTAGAGGAGAGTGACCACACTTTCCTAAGCCAGAAATGCTATTAAGCGCCGTGTCACTGCCCCGCCTGCTGGCCGCTCTTTGAGTTATTAGTGAACGGCATCACATCGGTGACACCCAGCCTGGCGCATTTCCTTCCTCCAAACACACCCAAGTACTACCTCCTCCTATCAGCTAACATTGGTTGGCTTTATGAATCCAAGACCTAACTGTTGAAGCAGTGGCGTAACTATATCAATAGCAGCCCTGGAGGCTGCTATGGGGCCTGGTAGTGGAAGGGGGCCCCATTAGGTTGTTGATCCAAATTAAACATAGAACATTGTGAAGATAACACACCGTAAGGTATCATTAGGGTTGGAGTTAGGGATGCACCGATACCGATACTAGTATCGGTGCCAATACCGATTATTTGGGCGAGTACTCGTACTCGCCCAAATGCTCCGCTGCCTAGCCCGATACTTCCTGTATCAGGAAGCCGGGTAGCACATCATTACACGCTGCCCGGCTTCCTGATTGGCCGGGAAGCCGGTTCCATGCTCCCTCGTCACTTGTGATGAGGGAGCATGGAGCCAGCTTCCTGGCCAATCAGGAAGCCGGGCGCTGCGTCCTTACACGGCGACTGGCTTCCTGATTGGCCTGCAAGCCGGCTCCATGCTTTGTCGTCACATAGTGACGAGAAGCATGGGGACGGCTTTCTTGCTAATCGGGAAGCCGGGTGGCGAGTCTTTACACGCCACCTGGCTTCCTGAATGGGACTTCCGGTACTCGGTATCGGCGAGTACCGGTAAAAAAATATCGGTACTCGGTACCGAGATACCGGTATTGGTGCATCCCTAGTTGGAGTGATTGCAGTTGATGACAACCCTAATCCTCTGTAAAGTCTACAGTGTAGGAAAGCTGTTGTCAGATGCACAAGAAGAGTCTTTGGGATCTTGGTGTCTTTAGTCACAGCTCAGAGAGAGGTCATCAGCGGGGTCCCCCATCATATTTTTGCTATGGGGCCCCCGTGATCTGTAGTTACGCCCCGGTGTTGAAGTTAACTTGTAAAATGTGAAATAATGACCCACGATGACCTGTAGCAGCTCCAGGAGCTCTATGGCTCCTTCCCGAATACTTAGAAGGTGTATGGACCAGTGAACTTGCATGTTTGTACAACGATCACTCATTGCCATTCAACCGTTGGATGATGGCATTTATGGTTGACTGCCATCTTCTCAGTTTCCCAAGAAGTGTAATAAGAGGCCATCTACGTCAAACTGGAACAGCCATCCCTGAACAGGGGCGAGGGCCTTCAACACTAACCACTTATTTCCTTTGCTCATCAGCGCCATCTAGTGGCCATAATGCAGTATTACATCATGAGACATTCAATATGAAAAGAAAATATATGAAGGACACTCGTTTTTGCATACTCTGCAGGTGCTGCACTGAAATCCCAAGCTGCATTATCAGCTCTGCCTAGTTTACATCTCTGAACGATAGACAGGGCTGTTCCTATAATGAGGCAGCTTCTCATTGGATCACGTGGGGGGACGGCAGGGGTGCCTGTCAACCCCTTTACGGCCAGAGTGTCCCAGTTTGCTAAGAGCTCCTGTCAACCTGTGACGCTCTGGCCGGTTGATGCTCTGGCCGGCAATCTGCCCAGCTCCTGGCAACCAGTAATGTCAGTGAGCTGCAGTGGCGTAACAACCGGGTGGGCATCCGGTGAGCTGGCGCCGGGCGTAAAGCTAAAGGGGGCCAGTGCACCGTTTTGTCAGCGCATCGGGGATTTCTTTCCTCCCCGCTGGGCGCTGCTCTTTGTCCCTACAGAGGGGAGAGAAAGTGACAGCCGGCCGAGCGCTGCGGGAGGAGACCGCCGTGAGCGGTCGGTGTCTCTCCTCCCACACCGCTCAGCCGCCTATCACAGTCCGGCAGAGCGGTGTGGGGGTGGAGACAGCCCACGCTGTCACAGGGGGCTGGGCTTTACTCCCTACACCGCTCGCTCAGCCTCCTGTGATAGTGTGTGTCAGAGAGGAGAGCGAGCAGTGCAGAGAGAGTAGATACAGGTGACTATAGCACACCTGGCCCTATGTAATGAAGCTGAAGGATGAAGAAGGCGTATTCTGCAGTCCTATGCTAGGGTGACAACGTTGCTGCACCATACACAGTACAGGGAATCAGCGTCGTCACCCTCGGACAGGAGGTGTGTTACTGGCAGGATCAGCAGGTGAGAATAAAAGGAAAGAAGTCTGAGAAAAGAAAACGAATGCAGCCGCCACATCGAAGGGCTGGTTAGCTGCGACGTATTCCATTTTCGTTCTCGGGCTTAGACGCACTTAAAGCGCCACGTGCCAGCTGACATTTGAATTGATTTGCATTGAGGTGGACCCCGCGTGCTGCGGCGGCGAGGAGGATCTCGCTATCCGCCGAGCGAATATTTCCCCTGAACTGTTTAATTCCAGACACAGCTGGAATAATCCTCTCCTCCAGATGATTTCCAGCACCCGTCACCATCCGAGCGGCGGGCCTGTAAATCTGCGCGTGAGATCTGTTTTTCGGGGAGGATGAGCGCAGGCCGCGGAACTCCTTCTGCTGCTGGCGGCGGAGGGATTAGACGGCCGAGGAAGACTCAGCAAATCTTCCATCGAGTCTTTGGCCCCCCACACGCTGAACCAGAGCTGCCGGCCCCGACATGACAGCTCGGGGGGGAGGGGGGGAAGTGGGATTTCGGATTATCGCCTGACACTGAAGGCCTGAAAATGGTATCCGGAGACTCCGAACGCTTGAGCTAATCAGAAGGCAAAAAACATTTCTGTATTCACTCAAAACGTATATTTCTTAAAGGGAATCTTTCACCAACTTTACGAATCTGCACAAAAACCAATTCCTGACATCAGTGGCGTCACAAGGGGGATGCGGGGGGTGCGGCCCGGGTACCACCATTGGAGGGGTGACACCAAAATGACACACAGTCACCCCCTCTGAAAAGTCGGGCGCTCGGTCATGGACCGAACGCCCGACAGTATCAGGAGAGAGGAGGGGACCCGGCGGCATACCTTATCCCGCCGGGTGACTGTCCCCTCCTCTCTCTGCCGGCGTCCATCACCAAGATGGCCGCCGGCAGGTATCAGAATACTGCCACACGTGCGCGATGACACCCCCTAAAACGCAACGCTTATATCCTCTGACCTGCTCTCAAGATTAATAAAGGTCTGTTGGTCTCAGTATAAACTCGGGGCACCCTCACCCTCTACTGTATATACCGACATGCCATAGCTGACCAGCTCCGAATGTTTCATTAGCCGAGCATTCCTCTTTAAAAACTCGGCGTTCATCCGCGCTGAGCCGAACGCCGCGAGAATGCCGCACGTGGCAGCCCCGCTCACCACGCATCAGATTCACGAAAAGCCGTCCATTTCTCCTCATCCAATCCACTGTTTATCCTTCCCGGGAAGGCAGATGTGATGTGAGTGCAGAAGAAAGGGGAGGCCGGGACCGAAGCGCGCCGCAAGACCTTGTTAATTCCAGACTTATTCAGTAATGTGGCGAAAGATGCAGCGCTGCCAATCGTCAGCAGAACCTCTGCAGAGTCCAACACCCGGCATACCTTGTGTCAGAGCTCCCCCTGCTGGCGCTCAGTGGTACAGCCCCCCCCC
>NW_017306403.1:42314-42954 GCF_000935625.1 Nanorana parkeri | reverse complement strand
GGCGTACATCTGGAGAGCGTGCCATCCGAGGCGGGTAGCAGATGTCTTCATTTCTGGCCTCTGAACAGTCAGGAATGATGAGAGAGGAAAATGCTGAGAGGGGCGATTTTTTTTTTTTGGTGGCGCAGGTGACAACAGCCAAAGGATTTCCAAAAATCAGCATTATATGTGTACACGTGACCGCACGCTCGTGTATCGGTCTCATAAGAAGCAACGGACTGCCTGTTCAATATGATTTAAGAACGATATCGTCATAGTGAACCATTAACGCAATCGCTGGCGTCACAAGGGGGTTGCGGCCCGCACCCAGGTGCCACCATTGGAGGGGTGACACCAAAATGACTGACATTCATTTCGGTGTCACCCCCGATGAAAAGTCGGGCACTCCATCATGGACCAAGAGCCCGACAGTGTCAGGAGAGAGTAAAAGGACACGACGGAGAGACGAGACAGTCAGGAGAGATAGCGAGGAGAGACAGTCAGGGGAGTTAGTGTGCAGCTAAAGCCAGGAGGGGGAGAGGTGAGACAGTCCGAGGAGATAGCGAGGAGAGACAGGCAGGAGGGGTAGAGGAGAGACAGTCAGGGGAGATAGCGAGGAGAGACAGCCAGGAGGGGGAGAGGCGAGACAGTCAGGGGAGAT
>NW_017306403.1:40539-41556 GCF_000935625.1 Nanorana parkeri | reverse complement strand
GGGGGGGAGGGGAGAGACAGTCAGGGGAGAAAGCGAGGAGAGACAGCCAGGAGGGGGAGAGGCGAGACAGTCAGGAGAGATAGCGAGGCGGAATAAGGAGCAATATATCTGCCTCCTATAAGGCCCCTTCACACCTGTGCAATGTAACACGCATTGCCCAGCACACGCATTGCCCGGCACACGTTAATGTACAACTAAAGGATTGCTTTTCTTCTCTGTGGGGCGCGGTCACAACTGTGCATTGCCCTGCGCTGGAAAAACAGTGCGTTTGCGACTCATTCAAGCGCCTTTTTTTGTCCCTTATAGACTTGGACGGTATTTGGCGGGGTGTCTCCTTTGTCTGCACCGCAGGGTCACTTTAACAGGCGTTTGACCTTGCGACAATAGAACAGAACTTGCTTGGAAACAAAATATGGCGTTCTCCTTGAAGAGCCTCATCGTACGGGGACGCCATCTGCATTTCAAGCGCGTCTTTCATGGTAAATATTCCGTTTTATTTACATATATTTTTCCAAGTCGCCCTCCCGGGGGTTCCGGAGTCGGAGGATTGTCACGCCGCACCATCCCTTATCTGCCGCTTCTTTGATCTGCTCATTCCGGGCCCCGGAACCCCTCTGCCGGAGGACTTTGGATCCTCGTTAATCAGCATGTCCCTGGGAGTCTGAAGATTAACCTTCCGCACCGCGGCGAGCGGAGCCAAATATGAGCAGCTGTAATAATGATTCCGGTATAGGCCGCGCTCACAAGGAGGCTCACGTCTTCTACACCGGAACAAAGTTCACTGTATTAAAGGGGAACAATGGCGCTAATTAAAGTGGACATCTGAAGCATTTCCTCAGTCCCCCCTCCCCACCGTGATCAGTCTGCTGCAGGCAGGAGGAAGCATTTCCTCAGTCTCCCCTCCCTCCAGTGATCAGTCTGCTTCAGGCCGAAGGAAGCATTTCCTCAGTCTCCCCTCCCTCCAGTGATCAGTCTGCTGCAGGCAGGAGGAAGCATTTCCTCAGTCTCCCCTCCCCC
>NW_017306403.1:39639-40494 GCF_000935625.1 Nanorana parkeri | reverse complement strand
GCTGCTTTTCGGTTTTGAAAGGCGCGTAATTTTTTCATTTCCCCCGAGCCGTATCAGTGAAAAGCTGGCTTCTGATTGGCTATTCTCAGCGAGTCGCACTTATTGGATAAGCCTTTTGAGTATCAACACACTCGAATGCCGATCTCTCAACACCTGCAGGAAAGTTGCGCGGGGAGTCGAGGGGCCCGGAGTGAAAAGGCGAAGGGGGCTCTTTGGCTGAGAGCGGCGAGTTTCCATGAGAACGCCGAGAGGTTGTTTGTTAAACAAGACGGCGACGGCTTTCTTGTTTACAATTTGCTAAATGGGCCTGACGGTTCGGTGAACGCATCCACGCCAATTTTCTGAGTGCCGCCGATGATATAAGGAGCACCTGTGCTGCGCGGGTTCCCGCCGCAATTTGGGTAACTTGAAACCGACGCAGACACGCTTTATTTTTATTCTCTCCCACTTAGCGAAATCATTTTCAGAGGGAGCGCCGCGAAGGGCTGCACCTTCCCCACAGAGCGACGACAGAGCGGCGCCATCTTGGATTAGCTCCCTATTTCCTATTCCAACTGAAAGTACAATAAAGTTTTGATTTTAGATTTACTTCAAATACAAAGTTATAGCTGAACTCAGCTATAGAAGGAGAGAGAGAGAGAGAGAGAGACAGCCAGGAGAGACAGCCAGGAGAGGGAGAGAGCGAGGAGCGACAGCCAGGAGAGAGAGCGAGGAGAGACAGCCAGGAGAGAGAGAGGAGAGACAGCCAGGAGAGAGAGAGGAGAGACAGCCAGGAGAGAGAGAGGAGAGACAGCCAGGAGAGAGAGCAAGGAGAGACAGCCAGGAGAGAGAGAGGAGAGACAGCCAGGAGAGAGA
>NW_017306403.1:38688-39089 GCF_000935625.1 Nanorana parkeri | reverse complement strand
GAGGAGAGAAAAACAGACAGGAGAGAGAGACAGGCAGGAGAGAGTGAGGAGAGACAGCCAGGAGAGAGTGAGGAGAGACAGCCAGGAGAGAGAGACAGCCAGGAGAGAAAGTTTTACTGTACTGTATGAATGCAGGGACAGTGTTGTCACTCAAAGACAGGAAGTGCGCTCCTGCTCTCATTTCAATATTTTAGAAAGGAGGTGTTCTGTAGTTCACAGAAGATAGCCAGGAAGGAGGATAGGATTGTTTAAAATGTCAATCCAGTACACAGGAAGTAACAATGACACTGGAACACTGGCAGAGCCTTTACTTGTCATATCTGTTTCATAAATGGAAAAAAAATACCTATTGATCCTGCCAGAAATCTTGTCAGCTGATAACCTCCTGTGCTCTGCCAGCC
>NW_017306403.1:9479-38654 GCF_000935625.1 Nanorana parkeri | reverse complement strand
TGCTGCATTCTTATCAGTTACATTGCTCTCAGCTATCTCTGATGACTACAGAACGCCTCCTCACTATGTTATGAAGAAGACAGGGGAGTTGTCGTCCTTTCCCCCTTTCCCCCTTCTGTTATCCTGATACAGGAAGGTGAATGAGTGTTGTCACCCTAAAACAGGAAGTGTGTTAGTGGCAAGGATCACTGGGTGAAAATAAGGTGACCGTGGCTCCCTCCATCAATACAGCAGAGGGAGTAAGCGTAGCCAATCAAGGACAGGAAGTGTGCTTATCAGGATTTACCGGGTGCAAATAAAGCAAAAACAAAAGCAGCCGCCACATCTCAGGACTGGTAAGCTGCAATTTAGTAAATTGTTCTTCTTGGGTTTAGATAGCCTGTAGCCTGGTAGCTGTGGAACTACAACTCCCATGAGGCATTCTAAGACTCTGACAGCCACAGGCATGACCCCCAGAGGCAGAGGCATGAAGGGATTTGTAGTTTCGCAGCAGCTGAAGTGCAGAGGTTGCCTGTAATAAGCTGAAGCTACAATGAAATAAAAGGCTGTTTATTGGTAAGTCTCCAGCAGAGGGCGCCGTTCATATACAAATGTATCCGGCTGCTGGAGGACCCGGGCCGACCCGCTGTACAGCCAGCCAGAGAAGATGGAAGATATTGCATGCACGTGTAGAATGGATCCTTCTAATTAAGCTTTGCTGCATCCCCGAAAAATAATAAATATATAAACATTTGTGAGGCTGCAAAGCACTTCAAGACATTCCAGATGTGCGTCTTCCTTATTGCGGCGCTCCCCCAGGAAAGCGTGCGCCGTGCTCTAAAATCATTAAGAAAATAATATAAAGCTTCGCTTGTTGATTCTAATATCTGCAAACAGTTCTATCCCCCGAGAGACGAAACATTTTCAGATGTTACCATCGCCATAGAAACACAGAAGGCTTCCCTGTTAATAATTAAAATATTTGGACTTGTTTTATGAACATGTTATGTTATTGTAATCTGGTTTGCAAACAGCGCCGAACGTAAACATAAAATGCGATCTGATCGGTCTGAAGGCGCCCCGGAGATCGGCGACGTGTCAACCCGAGAGCAGAATCATTTCTAAGTTTCCATCTGGATTCATTCAGGAACTTGGCAACGCAGGTCTGTGTGCCCTTGGAAACAATAACCGGGACACGCTGACACTTGGGGGGCCCAGATCAATGACGCACTGACACTTGGGGGGCCAGATCAATGACGCACTGACACTAGGGGGGCCAGAACAATGACACACTGACACTTGGGGATCCCAGAACAATGACACGCTGACACTTGGTGTCCCAGAACAATGACACACTGACACTTGGGGGCCCAGAACAATGACGCACTGACACTTGGGGGGCCCAGAACAATGACGCACTGACACTTGGGGGGCAAGATTAATGTCTCACTGACACTTGGTGTCCCAGAACAATGACACACTGACACTTGGGAGGCCAGAACAATGACACACTGACCTTGGGGGGCCAGTTCAATGCTGCACTGACACGCGCACTGACACTTGGGGGCCAGAATAATGACACACTTGACACTTGGGAGGCCAAAACAATGACACACTGACACTTGGGCCCAGAACAATGACGCACTGACACTTGGGGGGCCAGATCAATGTCGCACTGACACTTGAGGGGCCAGATCAATGACGCACTAACACTTGGTGTCCCAGAACAATGACACACTGACCTTGGGGGGCCAGTTCAATGCTGCACTGACACTTGGGGGGCCAGATCAATGGCAGACTGACACTTCGGGGGCCAGAAAAATGACACACTGACACTTGGGGTCCCAGAACAATGACACACTCACACTTGGGACCCCAGAACAATGACACACTGACACTTGGGGGGCCAGATCAATGACGCACTGACACTTGGGGTCCCAGATATATGATGCACTGATACCTGGAGTCCCAGAACAATGACGCAGTGACACATGGTGTCCTGAGACAATGACGCACTGACACCTGGAGTCCCAGAACAATGACGCACTGACACCTGGTGTCCCAGAACAGTGACGACCTGACACATGGTGTCCTGAGACAATGACGCACTGACACCTGGAGTCCCGGAACAATGATGCACTGACACTTGGGGGTCACCAGCTCCTCCCTGTGGCAGGGAGTTGACTTTTCCTGGAGCAATGACACACTGACACTTGGGGGGCCCATAACAATGACACACTGACACTTGGGGGGCCCAGAACAATGGCACATTGACACTTGGGGTCCCAGAACAATGACGCACTGACACTTGGTGTCCCAGAACAATGACACACTGACCTTGGAGGGCCAGTTCAATGCTGCACTGACACTTGGGGGTCCAGATCAATGGCACACTGACACTTGGGGGGCCAGAATAATGACACACTGACACTTGGGGTCCCAGAACAATGACACACTCACACTTGGGGGGCCCAGAACAATGACACTTGGGGGGTCCAGAACAATGACACTTGGGAGTCCAGAACAATGACACACTGACACTTGGGGGTCCAGAACAATGACACACTGACACTTGGGGGTCCAGAACAATAACACACTGACACTTGGGGTCCCAGATATATGATGCACTAATACCTGGAGTCCTAGAACAATGACGCAGTGACACATGGTGACCTGAAACAATGACACATTGACACCTGGAGTCCCAGAACAATGATGCACTGACACCTGGTGTCCCAGAACAGTGACGACCTGACACATGGTGTCCTAAGACAATGACGCACTGACACCTGGAGTCCCGAAACAATGATGCACTGACACCCGGGGTCCGTGAACAATGACGCACTGACACTTGGGGGTCACCAGCTCCTCCCTGTGGCAGGGAGTTGACTTTTCCTGGAGTAGTGAAATTTGCTAGAAATTTTAATGGACACATGTGATGCCATGGACATGTGTAATGGATGGCCAGTTGTCGTTTACATATGTGATGGATGGACTGCTGCCATGGACAAGGGTGATGCATGGACTGTTGCCATAAACAAGTGTAATGATGGACCGTTGCCATGGACACATGTGATGATGGACCGTTGCCATGGACACATGTGATGATAGACAGTTGCCATGGACACATATCAGCTCTTGCCTCCCTGGCTCACCCCTCCCCGTCACTGCAAGACGCGCCCGATCCTTCAAAATCACGTGACAGGTGGTTCTGCCTGGTCATCATTACCAGGCATTCTGCGCGGAGCACGTGGTTCGGTGACGTGAGGCCTAGGAGGAGGAGCGGTGGGCGTGACCGGCCCAGATCACTAGCAGGGCGGGAAAGGGAGCGCGGCACACAGAGTACGGCGTCTGTCAAGGGTCACTCACAACAACGCTGCCATGCCGCCCACCGGCAAGGATGCGCTCCGGACCCGGGTGCAGGAGCTTGTGGACAAGAACCCGGTGATGGTGTTCAGTAAGAGCTACTGTCCGTACTGCATCCAGGTGAGGGGGCTGGGCCTGTCTGTGTGTCATGTGTGCGCGCGCGCGATCAGTCAGTCCCGGGCTGGGATGAGGGACTACAAACCCCAGCATGCTCCACTGAGGAGCTACTTGTTCTAGCATGCTCTGTTTTACTCATGGACTCTGTTTCCCAGCATTCTCTGCTTCACTAAGCGGCCACATCCCAGGATGCTCTTCTCTTAGGGACTACAGGTCCCAGCATTTTCTACTCCCATAAGGGGCCACATAACCCAGCATGCTTTGTTCTTTTGAGGGTCTGTAGACCCTACCAGTATGGTATTGTGAGACTACAGGTCTCGGTGCGCCATAGAGAGGGACTGCAGGTCTCAGCATGCCAAAGAAGGGGGCTACAGGTCTCTGCGTGCCATGGAGGGGGACCTCAGGTCTCTGCGTGCCATGGAGGGGGACCTCAGGTCTCGGCGTGCCGTGGAGGGGGGCCTCAGGTCTCTGCGTGCCATGGAGGGGGACCTCAGGTCTCGGCGTGCCGTGGAGGGGGGCCTCAGGTCTCTGCGTGCCATGGAGGGGGACCTCAGGTCTCGGCGTGCCGTGGAGGGGGGCCTCAGGTCTCTGCGTGCCATGGAGGGGGACCTCAGGTCTCGGCGTGCCGTGGAGGGGGGCCTCAGGTCTCTGCGTGCCATGGAGGGGGACCTCAGGTCTCGGCGTGCCGTGGAGGGGGGCCTCAGGTCTCTGCGTGCCATGGAGGGGGACCTCAGGTCTCGGCGTGCCGTGGAGGGGGGCCTCAGGTCTCTGCGTGCCATGGAGGGGGACCTCAGGTCTCGGCGTGCCGTGGAGGGGGGCCTCAGGTCTCTGCGTGCCATGGAGGGGGACCTCAGGTCTCGGCGTGCCGTGGAGGGGGGCCTCAGGTCTCTGCGTGCCATGGAGGGGGACCTCAGGTCTCGGCGTGCCGTGGAGGGGGGCCTCAGGTCTCTGCGTGCCATGGAGGGGGACCTCAGGTCTCGGCGTGCCGTGGAGGGGGGCCTCAGGTCTCTGCGTGCCATGGAGGGGGACCTCAGGTCTCGGCGTGCCGTGGAGGGGGGCCTCAGGTCTCTGCGTGCCATGGAGGGGGACCTCAGGTCTCGGCGTGCCGTGGAGGGGGGCCTCAGGTCTCTGCGTGCCATGGAGGGGGACCTCAGGTCTCGGCGTGCCGTGGAGGGGGGCCTCAGGTCTCTGCGTGCCATGGAGGGGGACCTCAGGTCTCGGCGTGCCGTGGAGGGGGGCCTCAGGTCTCTGCGTGCCATGGAGGGGGACCTCAGGTCTCGGCGTGCCGTGGAGGGGGGCCTCAGGTCTCTGCGTGCCATGGAGGGGGACCTCAGGTCTCGGCGTGCCGTGGAGGGGGGCCTCAGGTCTCTGCGTGCCGTGGAGGGGGGACCTCAGGTCTCGGCGTGCCGTGGAGGGACCACCTGGTCTATTCACTCCCTTTCTGTCATTCAGGGAGGTGGGTAAATCTTCCTGCCCAGGAATGGCGGCTGAAGCTTGATCTTCTAGCGCATGGTGGATTTTTTATTTTCCCTTTTTATGCCTTTTCAGCATTTTCTCGCATTGTCATTAAAAGGTAGAGCAAAGGGATTTTGCAGGCGGTTGAACAGTTTTATGTCTGGCAGGGAAAGCGCACGTGGAGGGGACAGTAAACAAATTTCACACCCATGCAAGTCACCATAGGAAACCCCGCTTCTAGTAACTAAAGAGTATTTCTCCTGAGTACATATCGGCATCAATAAGTATTTCCCTTCGAAATCGATTCCTCTTTCTTGTCTAACATTAAAAACAGACTCTGCTCTAATCTCTATGGTGGGACTTAGTCTAGACGAGGGGGTCATGGGGAGCGGATCCATTGTGGGTGTTGCAGTGTCTTGAACTGAGGCAGCTCTCATCCACATAAGAGGATCTCGGGAAGATCTTTCATCCATATCCTGTCCTCGGCTCACCTCTTCAACCGTACGGCACACTGGCATCCTATTGGCACCCCTCTACAGAGCATACTCAGGGGTGTCGAATTCCTATCACCCGACGCCCGGGACATGCAGTTCCTGGCGCTGGACAGGTGTTGCTGAGACCACTTGTTATAAGCCTGCTGCCTTCCTCCCCCGCCGTGGTTTTCGGGGTCCCTTGACCACGGCATATTAGTTGAGGATGGAGAGCGGGGACCAGACCAGAGACCTTTTGTTTTGCGGTCTGCTCCATGTAAACTGAGACAAGATCGCTGTACTTGCACCCTTTCGGTCACAACCGTCACAGGAGATCCAGCACACTAGAACTCCTGTATTGCAGGTGTCAGGTTCCATAAAGAGAACATGTCGCCTCCGAATGCTATCACTCAGGGGCTTGTTAACTTTATTGCTATTACGCAGGAGCTAGGGGTGGGGTGGGGATAAATAATAAAAAGTAAAAGATAATATAAATAAACCTTTTAAAAAAGGTAAAATATTAAAGAACCCTGCCGTCCCATCTGCATGCGTAGGTCATTGTGAGTGCTGCCCCCATTACACTGTGCCATATTGTGATGGCCACAGTGCGCATTAAGGGTAAGTTTACTTTCCCCAAGTAATTTGGAAAAATGGAGTTACCCGATCAAATCTGGCCCCCTCTCCACCCTGCTATGCTTGCCTTACGATGAACAGTGCTTCCCCTCTGCCGGTACGGGTGTACTATCTGCTCCGCAGAGTGCTGTCCAGTGCAGCCCTGCTCTATGGATTTAGAATTTCACCCACAAAATGCGAGCACTGGTTGGTCAGCTCGGTCACCCGACCAATGAGAAGCACTTCTTAGCACGGTTAAATACAATTTTTTTTTTTTAGGGCAAGTAGATTATCATGAGGGGCAAGTAGATTGGCCCCACACTCCTTGGTCAAGGAGTTTTTAAGAAAATGTCAACACCCCTGATACTGCTTGTTGGCATTCCCTTAGCACTCCTCTCCTGCACAATACTGCAGCCTGTCGGCATTCCCTCAAGCTTTGTTCTGCACATACTGCTGCCCTCGGCACTCGTCTCTTTCTGCCTCCTGCCGTTCCCTCTGCACTCGTCTCCTTCGCTTTCTACCTCCTGCCGTTCCCTCGGCACTCGTCTCCTTCGCTTTCTGCCTCCTGCCGTTCCCTCGGCACTCGTCTCCTTCGCTTTCTGCCTCCTGCCGTTCCCTCGGCACTCGTCCCCTGTTCTCGCCTTAATACAATTTTTTTTTTTTAGGGCAAGTAGATTATCATGAGGGGCAAGTAGATTGGCCCCACACTCCTTGGTCAAGGAGTTTTTAAGAAAATGTCAACACCCCTGATACTGCTTGTTGGCATTCCCTTAGCACTCCTCTCCTGCACAATACTGCAGCCTGTCGGCATTCCCTCAAGCTTTGTTCTGCACATACTGCTGCCCTCGGCACTCGTCTCTTTCTGCCTCCTGCCGTTCCCTCTGCACTCGTCTCCTTCGCTTTCTACCTCCTGCCGTTCCCTCGGCACTCGTCTCCTTCGCTTTCTGCCTCCTGCCGTTCCCTCGGCACTCGTCTCCTTCGCTTTCTGCCTCCTGCCGTTCCCTCGGCACTCGTCTCCTGTTCTGGCCTGTCGGCATTTCCCCGGCTACTCCTTTTCTGTACTTTGTTGCCTGCTTGCATTCCCACCAATGCCCCTCTTCTGCACGTAGTGCCTGACTGCATTCCCACAAGCACCCTTCATGCACAATACTGCCGGCTGGCATACCTCCCCAGCACAATACTCCACCTCATACAGTCCACATTCTGCTCCTGCACTTCCTGCCCCAGAAATACCCTCTATGCACTTTGATGATGGGACACATACGAAGGTAAATAACAGACCTCTGAAGTCAGTCAGTAGCACTGTCTCGGCCTGTACAGCCCTCTGCAGTGTTTTTAATTTGACTGCAACTGGGAACATCTACGGTAGTGTGCAGACATGGTGCCGGTCCAATAGAAATGAATGTCTGTCTCTGTGGCAGAGGAAAGGTGGTTGGCCTTTGCGTGCGTTGAAGTTAAAAGAACAGTGAAGGTGCCCATACACTGTACGATTCTCATACGAGAATCGCGGGAAATCCCACGATCGTACGGTGTATGGAAGGCGTGCGACCGTTTCTACTGTAAGGTCGCACGTCTTCCGTCGAACAAGCAGGCTTGAAAACCCGCCGAGAATCGTACTGCTTGTTCGACAACTGCCGAGCGGGCCGGTGTGCGCATGCCCACTTGCAGTGATCGGAAGCCCGCCCCTCGCTGCGGTCATTGGAAGCCCGCCCCTCAGCAAGACGGGCTTTCGATGATCGCAAGTACGATCTGCCCGTCCAAGATGGGCAGATCGTACGAGCTTTCAATGAGCTTACGACCATTGCAAGACAAAGGTCTTGCGATGGTCGTAAGGTGTATGGGCACCTTTACAGTATTGTTACATCAAAGTGTGGTATTGATATGATGGAAAATATTTATTGTAATAGCCAAGCTTTAGTTGGGCAATTACTGGGTGTTTGGCTGAGAGGGATGTTTACAGGTACAATGTATTGTCATCTGCGTTTTCTTCCTTTGACCCTAATCACCTGGAGCTAATAATTCAGATCTTACCTGCATATTTGAGGGCTTGTTGGGTTTTTGGTAGTAGCAGGAAATCCTTAAGTTTTGTCTTGGAAGATAGATTAGAAGATTACTCTACATATAATGTGTAGAAAGTTAGGTCTGAATACAGCTTCCTGCAGGGATGAATTCTGCATTATCGTCTGGTGATTTTTGCAGTCAGACACCATGCTAGAGTAAACGTCATCTGTGCTTTTTCTATGGCATTCTGTTAAGCAGCATGTCTGCACATTTGAGTACAATTTCCATTATTTAGTGCGATTTTTATTCTTTTTTTTTTTATATATATATATATATATATTAGTACAGCTACTACATGTATCGTCAATTCTGAGTAAGGTGTTGAACTTGTGGTTCAACAACATAGTCTTGTAAAAGCTTATAGCCCAAATAATCTTGAAAATTAAAAAAAAAAAAAGTTACCTTTATACACACTTGGACAAAAGATTTAGATCGTTTTTCCATTTTGTATTGTCAAAAAAAAAAAAAGTTTGGGGGCAGCTTCACACCATTTTCCAGACAAGATCTGGTCTGGAAAATGGTGTGAACCTACTTGCAGTTCCAGTGCAGACCAGACATGAGACATGCAGTATTTTTCTGGTCTGGTTTAGACTGGACTGGGCTGGTGTGAAGAGGCCAGAAATAGCATAGGAATACATTAGGATGCATTTTGGTACCGGAAACAATCTGGTCTGGAGATGATGTGGTGTGAATGGGACCTCAGAGAAGCTCAGTCTAAATTCAGCAGCTGTATTGTGATTTCTATAACATACAGGTCCAGTAGGGAGGCTAGAGATGCTTCCTGTAGCTGGGAACACCGTAAATCTCACTGAAAGTTTATAAGATGACATCTACATTTCTTATTAAAAAAATACAATGATTCTTTTTTTTTTTTTGTTCATCTTAAAGGTAAAAGAACTCTTTACCTCGCTGGGCAAAGAATATGTTGCGCTGGAGCTGGATGAATGTGGTAAGATATTTCATAAAGATAATTGCCTCTGTAAACTTGCCTGTCTAGTTAGTCCTTCCTATTAATGTTTGACGTGTGGAGCTAACGACCTTCACCTGCTTCCAGAAAATGTTGAATCATTGTGCTGCGGTTTCTGGTGTGTCGTTACATGTGCAGAGGTAAAGAAGCTTACATAAAACTGACCTTTTTCTGCCTGGATAGAACATGAGTAGTAGTAGAGTGCTGGGTCAGCTAACAAAACGTAGTAGTAATAATGTACATTCAGCTAACAAAATGGCTCTCGTGTGGTTGGGCAAGATTCAACTTCCTTGAGTTTTGAATCACATCACCCAACTCCAAGGTAACTTCAGAAAAGCGAATATTTTTCTGTGTGTATTATTTATATTACATAATAGAAGTCACCAGCACTCGATATGTGCAAGAAGTAAAGCACTTTTTATTAAATTGTCACATGCGTCATACAGCCAACGTTTCAGGGCCACACAGGCTCCCTACTTCTTGGCAATATAGTGTGTGGAGTGCAGGTGATTTCATATTTATATAAGTCCCAGAGGAAGCCTCCGCACTCTTATTTGTGGATGCCCAGTTGGACATCCACAAAAATATCCATACAAATCCAAAGTAGATAGAGAGGCACCCACGGTCTTGCAGCGGAGATAAGTCGAAGCATGGGCATTTTTGTGTCAACGTTTCGATGGAGCTCAGTCTATCTTTCTTTATATAGATAGAAGTATAAACACGGTGTGTGTGTGTTCCTCTAGTCATGGTGTGTTCCTCTAGTCATGGTGTGTTCCTCTAGTCATGGTGTGTTCCTCTAGTCATGGTGTGTTCCTCTAGTCATGCTCTGGAGTGAGTGTAGACCCCATCCTAGGTAGGTGCTACACTGAGAAATGTTCCTTTTAGCCTCCTATTACTGGCCCCGTGTGCAGCCGTTCCTGTTTCAGGTAACATAGCAGATGTCAGGGCCTGAGGGTAATATCCTCATTTCATAATCGTGAACAGCAGGCCTATGACTGCCAACATATTTCAGGTGAAGGGTTAGTACTGAATGGGGTGAATTTAACATTAGCTGTCTCCCTATTACAAGGAAAATAACTTAAAGCAAGACCGTGCTTTGTCCAGTCGTGAAACAAGCAAATTAGGGTAAAGCAAGAGAGGTGTTTTTATTTACTTTTCTTGACTGCCCACCACTCTATTCAATGTTGGGAGCCACAGGGCATTCCCGGTACTTCCGAATGTGGAGGGGTATGTGGCTGACTCCATGTGAAAGCATTGGGCTAACCAACATTGTCACACAGGAAGTCCTTCGCAGTGTCGTAGCTTTCAGTGAGCGTTCCTTTAACTCCTTGTGGATGAAGGAAGGTAAAAGGAAAAAAAATTGTGCTGTTGGGGAGGACTAAGTGAAAGTGAACCTGTTGCTTTTCCCTTCTTGCTGATGCTCCAGTTGCTGACCTGATTTAGAAGATGCTTGTTCCCTGGCAGTGAGGGTTGCCCAACCGTGTCCCGTCCCCCCCCCCCCCCGGAGTCCATCACTACCTTCAGACTAGCATGCAGGTTGGGCATTTCCTGGTCATTGTCTGCTTACTTATTCCATGGCTATGATTCGCTAAGAAAGACGACAACATATACTTCTTTTTTACACATTTAAATTCGTAATCTTTTTCTGACCATTAACATAACCATTGTCATTTCTATTGTAGATGATGGCAGCAGCATTCAGGAAGTCCTCCATGAATTAACTGGGCTGAGAACCGTTCCCAGCGTCTTTGTAAATAAAACACACGTCGGAGGATGTGATAAAACACTTCAGGTAATTTATAGAAGTAACAGGTGAAAAAGCGTATGGCCTAGTGCTGCCTGATGGAGCTGCCGGAGTTTCTGGTGTGGTTTCTGACCTAACATTGGTAAACATTTAAAGCGTCAGTCCATCCCCCCAACTGGTAATTTGGTAAATGGGGAAGAGTTCAACCTCGGACGAGCTGGAAACTCTAGGATGCTGGTGTCCTGATAGATCTGTCCAGGACTTATTCCATCAGTCCCTACCTGTTGCTGAAATTTCACTGACCTTTAAAAAAGAGAGATGGATACACACACAGTATATCTTTGATAACCATTGGTATTTGTGATTCCTTTTCTCTTTTAATATGATCCCTGTTTTGTAATTCCATATTCTTAGGCTCACAGAGATGGGACGCTACAGAAGCTGTTGGACAAGGACGCCGTCACCTATGATTATGACCTGATAGTCATTGGAGGAGGTTCAGGCGGCCTGGCTTGTTCCAAGGTACCATAATGTGACTTTGTAATGTCCACCAAGGTTGTGTTCTGATTGTACATATTAAGTGGAATCTGTCACAAATTACCTGTGAGAGGCCGCAAGTCGGTATATTCCTTCAATATTCAAACCCCTTAATCGGATCCCCTCATGAATGATAAAGTCTCTAAAGTCAATAGCTCTTACCATGCTGCCTTTGGTGGATACATCAAAGGGCTTTAAATACCTTTCCTGGAGAAAATGCTGCTGTTTGTTCCCAACACTGCTGGTCACGTCAGCGAAAGCCTAAGCAAGGTTCTGATGACGGAACTACTTTCAGTAATGTTTGTGTGATTGAAGCCTTTTAGTTCTTTTGATCTTACATGCAGAAGTTTCTATAGGAAAGGCAAAAGGTGGTTATACTTGAGTACAGGTCCACTTTAAATTCTGTGGAATGGTAGGGATCCGATATCGGGGCTGATTGTGATTGCCAAGGATGGACCTTCTCAAGCAAATTTACCATTCCAATTGAACACCTTGAAGGTGACTTTTACTACCCATAGACAAGAGGATCCTCTGATGTAACAAATATCAGACTACGATGATCTTGTATGCGGTCCCAATAAAAGCGACCAGTGCTTCGCTTGTGAGAGTCGGGCCCTGTAGAGGACAAAACCACAGTGATAATGAGTGCATTCAAGGGTCAGAAGAGTTTCACATGCATAGATTAGACATGTTGGGGAACACGTTAAGCGCCTGTTGTTCCAGTCTGTATGGAGAACAGTGGATGAACTGTTGCTGTGTACATGGATTCCCCCAACAAGTCTGCGCGAAGTTCACTAATGTGGCAATATGACGCAGGCTTTGCAAGTTCTAAGAAAAATGTGTGTGTGATCAGACTTTACTTTCACTCATTCCTGACAATCGTCAATCTGTACTCCTTATCTCAGAAGGAGCAACTGAGGTTGCATACCGATCACTTGCTGAGGAGCACTCCCAAGGCTGTTATCTCAGGAGATTATCATGTGACTAATTCATGTGGTGAACCCGGGGCTGCCTCCATAGAGTGGGAGCTCTAGGATTGTGAAACAGATAACTTATGTGGGGAAAAAATCATTGCAGTAAACCTTAAAGTGATATGTCACTTAATGTAGAAAAATTTCCCTGCAACAAAGAGATATTATACTTGCCTGTCCCACCATTCTACTGATCTTTCTTTTGAAGGTCCATTGTGCCAAGATAATTCTTTTTATCCAACACACTTCTGGCAGGATCGGATATCTGGTCCCCCCCCATTATGCATTGTGGTTCCTTCTGCTATTCTCTACATCGTGACCATGCTTGCTAACGTTATTGTCCTGGGATACTGTTAACCCCATCTGTATTTCATGTGTCCACCTTCCATGTGGGTGTGGCCATATTATGCTTTTTATAGGTTTCTCCCATCCAGACCTCATCTCTGCATATGTTGGTACTGCCCACTCGTGGCCCTGACACCCGCAAAATAATGCCTCTTTGAATTGCTGTGTATGCGCAGCTACTATGTCCGTGGCATCAGAGGGACAAGGTGCAGGATTGGGAAATCCTGGAACAGTTGGCATTTATGTGCTACTGTGCCATGTAGTTTTCTGGGCTGGTGAAAGGAACCACATCGCTTGGCAGGGACCAAGAATTTGGACACCCCCAGTAGAGTTTGATGAGGTGTCCTCTCCATGCACTGTAGTTCTCAAAGAGTGTGGCAGGACAGGTAAATATATACAGCTAACCCTCCAATTTACGCCACGGTTAGGTTCCTGAAGGTATGATTGTAAAAAAAAATATATAAATTGAAACCTAGTATATAATGTAAGTCAATGGGAAGTGAGGGAGTTCGGTTCACAAATGGCATAAAGTGTCCTAATACGTTATATTTTAAAGCTTGGAAATGAATGCTAAACCGTATTATACGCAATATAATATAACCACATAGCACAGTATGTGTATCAAACCAAGTTTAATTCTCCAAAAAAGGAGAGGCAGCAAGCAGGGACAGCAACTGAAGAACCTCCATATGTCCAAGTGTACCTGTGCCACCAGCATGCACCCATGTGCCTCTATCTCCAGGGGTACCCCTGTGCCACGAGCATGTCTCTATGTGCCTGTGTACAGTGTCTCCAAATCTATCCCTGTGCCACCAGATCATCTCCAAGTGTACCCCCAGCGCAGCCTTAAGTGACATTAAACCCTCAGATTTTTTAACATAAACCAATACTGTAATGTGCGCCTTACTGTAATCCAAGGTGGTTTCCCTTCTCTTTGCTGCTCTTCCTTTTTAAATCCGTATCTCTTCTCATGCCGGGGGAGAACTTCTGTTTTGCAGCAGACTGCCTTGTCTCTGGAATGGATACATGGTGTCTGTGTGCAGGTTCACAACCTTAGCCAGCACTACAGGAAGAGGCACTCAGGTGCAAAGGGAAGTTCTCCCCCAGCATGAGACGAGAAGGTCACTTTAACCTTCCTGGCGGTAATCCCGAGTGTGGCTCGGGGGTAAATTTTCCCGTACCAAAAGCGTTAACCCCGAGCCACACTTGGGCGTCTTTCGGGTTCGTTCCCTGCGAGCACCAGCATTGCAGGGGTTCAGAGCCGGCAAGAAATTAAAAGAAAAAATACTGAGATAATCATAACGCCAGGGTGGTTAAGCACCTCCATATCTCCAAGTCTGTAAGTGTCCACAGGTATCTCACTGAGAAGAGACCCGTCCCGAGCAGTTGGAGATTCTGTACTGTAGCTACGTGGAGTTGCAGATAGGTCCCCCTGTGTATCCTTCCATGGCTGAGGTCTGCAGATGAAGGATACTCTAGATGACGCCGACTCTGCAGTGGTTTCAATGGCGGTCACGTGACCACCCAAAAAGGCGCAAACCGGGGGCTACCTGTAATATTTTTTTTACAGGGGTCTCTTGCATAGAGATGTATTATTCACGCTGCTCATTGTTAGTTCCCTTGTGTACAGATTCCTATGTACGGGTCGGTCTTGCTTTCAGCTCTAGAAATATAATCTCGTAACCATCCTGTTTAGTGAGCGGTTTTTCTACATTTTTTTTGCAATTCTTTTTATGGTTAATAGTTGTATAACGCAGAGCGTCTTAACACGGCACAGTTTCCATTCATCAACTAAACTGTTGTGGTTTTCTGGGTTCAGTTTTTTCCAGCCCTGACTGGGAGCGTATTGTCTTGCTGCCATAGGTAGACTTGTGCGGGTTTTTTTCTTCAGTCTTGCAGAGCTATACGGCTATAGAGCCTTTTTTTTACTAAAAAGAAAGCCTCCAACACTTTAGATGTGTCAAATATCAGCATCTCCCTGCTGTGGACTCGCCTGCCAGCAGCTTTGTCATTATTGCATCTTCAGAGATGCATATTACTGAAGATTTCCCACCTATAAGGGTGCTGTTAATACGATGGCATACACAGACATTTGTGCCCCTCTAACGTGGTGGCAAAAGAGAGACACTTTTCTGTTACATTATGACTGTGCCCCTGTGCACAAAGCCAGCTCCATAAAGAGATGGTGTGACCAGTTTGGTGTGCAGGAACTCAAGTGGCCTTCACAGAGCCCTGATCTCAACTCTACTGAACTTTTGGGATGAATTGGAACGCTGGTTAAGACTTCTCGTCCAACATCGGTACCTGACCTTCCAAATGTTCTTTTGCTGAATGAAGATCAATTTCCAGGCACGCTCCAAAGTCTTCCCAGAAGGGTTGAACCTGTTATGCCTGTAAAGGGTAGAGGTGGTGCAGCTCCACATCAATGGCCATAGTTTTGGAATGGGATGGTTCAGATGTCAACAACATTTTGCCCATATAGTGTATGTTCACACTGGTTAGTTAAAGGGCTTGTTTTTCACCCTTTTGAGCAGGTTCACACCACTTTCCGGCCCAGCTCTGGTCCAGAAAATGGTTTGAACCTGCCCGCAGGCCCAGTGCATTCCAGACCAGACAAAATGAAACGTGCAGTATTTTTCGCGCTGCAAGCCAGGAAACGGTGAGAACATGCAAAGTCCAGAAACGGGTAGTAATCGGAAATAATTTTGATCTGGATGCAGTATGGTGGTCAACCTCCATGTGTTTTTTGCACATCATTCTTTAACTCCAACCTATTGCAATGTAATGCATGCATTGTAAATGAGTTTAGTTGCATGGCTCAAACATTTCAACCTTTGCCATTATTGTGTAGCATACAGGTATAAAAGGATTGTTTATTGTGTTTGCTGTATAATGCCACTTTTATTGAGTATATCTGCTCAGTGTCCATTACCTGTCTGCAAACAAACACAACCAGCAAATCCCATCTATTCGCTGCCTAAACACAAGCTGATAAAACTGCTTGCTGTGAAAATCCTTCCACTGCAAGTCCAATGAAACACGACATTGCATTCATGTCTTCAGATGTGAGCTGAGGGTTTCAGTGCAGGGAAATGAGGCCGCGCCCGGTAGTAAGGTCTACTGCAACTCTTAAGGTGGCCATACACTTTGCTGTAAAGTAATTTTAAAAACGTACGATCTGCCCATCTTGGACGGGCAGATCGTACCTGCGATCATCGCAAGCCCGCCCCCCTGAGGGGCGGGCTTCCGATGACTGCAATGCTGAACGGGCAGTGTGTGCGTGCGCACACTGGCCCGTTCGGCAGTGATCTCTCGATCATGTTAAAAACCAGCCAAAAATCGTACGATTCTCGGCTGGTTTTCCAACATGCTCGATATACAAAAGACGTGCGACCGTACATTAGAAACGGTCGCACGCCTTCCATACATTGCACGATTATCGTACGATCGTGGGATTTCCCGCGAGAATCGTGCAGTGTATGGGCACCTTTTTTATACTTTCTCAGACATCCAAAAGGAATCTGGTGATCCCGGGATTGTATTTACATGTATGCAAAACCTTCTACTCGCTATTTGTTAGGGAAAAGTTCAGCAACTGCATTGTGTATATAGCACTGATGCTTTTATTTTTAGCTGCACCGCAGGAGATCTTCAGTCTTGTATCAAAATTTAGTTTGCTTTTACTATAATGACATGTTCAGCAGTAGGGATGAGGCTGGGCTTGGTTTGAACTCTGTTCGCCCAAGCCCCCTCAAAACTCTGACCACCTCCTCCCAACCCATATCGCTGGCAGCGGGGTGTTCCCTGCCACTTTGTGATGCATGGTGGCCGAGCATGTGCCTCCCCTCAGTTAATTTGGTTGGGAGGAAGAGGTAGTGGTCTGTATCGAGTGGGCTTGGGCGAATGGATTTTGCACCAATCCCAGCCTCTTCACTATTCAGCAGCAATCAGACAGTGAGGAATGGCAGCACTCTGAGCGACTCAGGGCTCTGGTGCTTTGCACATGCTGTCCTTCTAACACAGTAAGCATGCCTACTGGAGGTGGAGGGAGAGAGATATGGCACAGGAATAACCTAATCGGCATGTTTCTGCTCCTTTGTCTAATCTTGGCATGGGGGGCAAGTCCCAGACCCGGCTTTGTGCTTCCTGACTGAGTACACTCTCCCACAACCGAATGAGATTTGAAACTGTTTGGAGTTTAGTTTAATATCCTTGCGGTGTAGATGATTGGCCAGAGTGATGTGTTTTGTTTTGTTTTTATCTTGTTGGCCTTTTTTATAGTAATATTTATTGATCGTAGATATTCTCCATCTTCTAGGAAGCCTCTTCTCTGGGAAAGAAGGTCATGGTCTTTGATTACGTCGTACCCACCCCTCTAGGGACATCATGGGGTAGGTTTCTTCACATTCCTGCGTAGTCTTTTGTTTTTTTTGTTCTTTTATAATTTGTTATACTTATAGTCAGTGTTGTGTAGTCAGGATGTGGAATAACTTTCAGATTGCTGTGTAGTAAATCTGAGCTCCATATCTGCTTACACATGCATAAAAAAAAGCACAAAAAATTAAATAGCATATCTTCATTTTAATTACATATTTTGAAAGTGGGAAAGGAGGAAGCAGGAAGGCGAAATATAAGCAGATTAAACTTTCAGCTTTAATAAATACAATGGCTTGACCCGTCCTAATATTTCGGTGACTTGTTCCTTGTATTTCCTGCTATGTGAGATGATGTGGTTACCAGTCTATAAACTGCCGAGAACAATGACTGACTGTTTATCTCCTCTGACTTCCTCTGTCTTTGTTGCTGCTTAGTCATGCTGAATCTCTCCCAGCTTCTCTGGTACTATAGCTAATCTTTATGACTGCTTTTGTGTTTAAACAGGGCTCGGTGGTACATGCGTGAATGTTGGATGTATTCCCAAGAAACTAATGCATCAAGCGGCTCTCTTGGGTCATTCGCTGAAAGACTCCAGGAAGTTCGGCTGGGAGTATGATGAGCAAGGTAATAAAGAATGCAATATGTAAAGTTTTACATTTTATAGACGCTGCATTGCAACATCCGTGCCTGTCGCACACTTTCACAAGACGTTTTGCATTGTTAAAGCTGAATTCTGGGAAGATTTTTTCAAAAAATTATTCAGGTGAGTGTTCATTAAAAAAAATAGTAGGGCTGCGGAAATTCGAGATTAACTTCTCGATTAATCGTTCAAATTTTTGATCGATTAAAATTCTTTTGATCAAAAATGAGAATCACCTCTCCGTCGGCTTCCGTGTCTTACGGGAGTCCCGTCGGAGATCCGGTGACGTCACGGACATCGACTTCACCGGACTCCCCCCCCCACCCCCACCCCCCAAAACAAAATTTTAATCAGTAACAGCCCTAAAAAATAGTAATTGTATACATGCTTCTCAGTCTGCGGCTTCCCATTTACTTTTCAGTCTCAAGCATGGAAGGGACAAGACTTGATGAAGGGAGTTTCCCTGTCGGTAAATTCGCCTTTAGCTGGCAATACACTTCTATTTTTTTTATTTTTTTTTCGTGCACGTTGAGCAATGAAACCCCTCTGTTTTTTTGTATCCCAACAGGGATCTACTGGCCAAAGTCTGATTCACCTGAACAGAGCTGCAGCTCATTGGCTGCCGGCTTTGTTTGTACAAAGATTTTCCCACCGGCTCCATCGATCATCTGATCAATGGATGATAGCCATATTCCGAAAGGTTGGGTGCCACTTTCGGCGGTCCAAACGCCTCACCTGCATCCAGAAACGAAATTTTTTTTTTTTTTTTTTGCTTTAAAGCTGCAATCTGGGCACCAAAACTTTCATTTTAAATATATTCCTCAAGGGTCACAAAGGATATAAATAATTTGTGTGCACCATATGCATTTGGAAACCCAGAAAACACCCTGGTAGTGACATCCATGTGCTGTACATGGCCTGTGCAGCGAGCATAGCTGTGAGAGGGGCTCAGCAGGCTCTACCCTTTACAAGCAGCCTGCAGAAAACGACAGGAGGGGGCGAAGACGAGATCAGTCACTGTGCACAAGGAGAGAGCGCAGCACTGAGCGGTCTTTATTACAGGAAGCTCCAAGTCTCGCACTGGATTACTGCACAGATGTGGAAGAAATACACAAAGCTCCCACAAATTCAAGGAAGAATACACATGGCTCTTGTATTTGGCAATATTTGCTTTTTTCAAGAGTTCAGCTTTAATTCTAAGTAGTAATCCATAAATAATGGTCACTTTTAAAATACATGTTGTTGTGTTTTTTACCTACAGTACAGCACAACTGGGATACAATGCGACAGAATATTCAGGATTACATTGGCTCTTTAAATTGGGGCTACAGAGTCTCTCTGCGGGACAAGAATGTTCGATATGAAAACGCATACGCGGAGTTTGTTGAACCACATAAAATAAAGGTAAACTAATTTCTTTACCGCAGCCCTTGTGAGTTACCGTATAGAGCAGCTTCACTATGCAGATTGTGGGGCACCTACATGGAAGAGGCATTGTACTGGTCTGCCCTCTGCCAAGAAATGGTCAGGTGTTGCAGCTTGGCACCTTCGTGAATGATCAGCGAGGACACTTGTGGTGGGTGTATGCTAGTACCGTACCGATGAAAGTTGACAGTTAAAGCTGCGCACCCAAGTCTGATCTAAAAGAAAGCATGTTTCTTCCTCCTGGCCACTGGCTGGTGCAGTCTTTAGCTGTGCAATCTGCTGTAACCCCTAAGTATGTAGAGAGAGGGTTTTAAATGTGCTAAAGACCATAAAATCAATAAACGATATTGTATCGTGCTTGTCTAAAATGGTAACGTACAACTCTATACATAACGACATAGTAAAAGACAATGTCATGCAATTATCTCAAAGCAGGACCACAATCTGGGTTACTTCAGGGGTGTCTTGACGCGTTTCAGAAGGAAGTTTGGATTATGCAAATAAAAAGTGATGCCGTAGGTAAAACGCAGGAGCAGCATAGTATTCCACGGGGGTGGGGGGGACACGACACACACTTCCCAGGAATAAGGTAATCCCTACCCTGGTGATCCAGCGGCTTGTCCACCCACGTGCAGCTACCTGCTGATCAGTTGGTTGATTACACTCCGATCCGCTTCTCGAGGTTTGCAGCACCTATTGGCCAGAAGGTAGGAACATGCCTCTGAAGGGATGCCGGGGATGTGTTCTTTTCATATACACTGGGGCTAAGTGCAGAGCATGGCTTCCTCACGGGGGGCAAATCTGGAGCATGCGCAAAGAGTGACAACTCTGAAGCTGTAGAATCGATGTTAAAAGCGCTGCCTCTCTAGTAGAGGGAAATGACAGGAAAGACCAGCCATTTCCTATGTAATAGTAATGAAAGAAATGTTGAAAATTTTGTTCCAGTGCTACGGAAAAAAAAAAAATGTAGGTTCACTGACGCTGTCTCTTATTTTTAGGCAACAAACAGGAAGGGAAAAGAGAGCTTCTTCACCGCAGAGAAGTTTGTAATAGCTACCGGTGAAAGGCCCAGGTACCTCGGTGTCCCTGGAGATAAAGAATTCTGCATTACCAGGTGGGTATATCTCTTCCTTGTGTCTGTACCATGTGATACATTCCAGACTGCAAAGATCTCTTGAGGACGTGGTGCCATTTCCCTGATCTCTGCTGTTACAGTTTTATGGTTTAATTTCATCTTATTAGTTCGAAGTCTCTAAAAGCCTTGTGTAATGTGCAATATAAGCCAACTGTCCTGCGGTGGTTTATTGCACACTGGTTATTCCCTCCCACTTCTACATAGAAGGACTGAACTTCATGAACCCGTATATGTAACTTGAATACAATAAAAAAAACCTTGCGAGAGCTGATAATGCTACTTAGGAAATCTTGCGGCAGCGTTGGGCTTAAATGGTGAGAAGGGCTTCTTAGCAAACGTAATTCGAAATGCTCGGGGCTGCAGCTTGGTGTATGGACAGTACACCGGCTGCGGCAGGTGGGGAATGGTGGTTCCCTCAAAAGTATGACTAGTGATGGTGGGGAGAGGGGACAGATTTGTCGGGGTGATTTCCAATTGCTCAAATTTTGGTAAGAAACTTGAATAACCCTTTAAAAAAAAAAGTCAACTTGATCAATAAAGAGGATCTGTACGGTTGGAGCTATGCCCAAAAAATGGGGCATAGGACTAGTCTCCACTATTGCCTGTAGACTTCCTGCAGCTGATCTTTCCCCATTAGTAACTTGCCGTGCTTTGTTCTGCTCTATGTGGAGGTGGCCAGCTTGGTAGAGGCAAGGCTTTGTTTCCTCATGTTGAAGCTGATTTCCTAAAGACTGGTAGGCTCAGGATCAAGAAGCTGCAGGGGAGGTGGAGAAAGCACAGGTCCCTATAGTATGAATGAAGCGGCAGCAGGGAGAACATTGCACTGCAGGTGTTTAGATACAGCTTCCCCTCCAGCAAGGAGAACAGTAATGGCATCATCAAACCTCACTCCAAATCTGGTGAGACTAGATGGTGAGACAGTGTGAGATCATCTAAGGCAGCAGTGCCTTAGATGATCTCACACTGCAGATGTACAACTATAAGGCTACGAAACAGGTGTGCCTACAGGAAGTGCACACAGAAGGATTTCAAAACAAAAGGTAAATCTTTTAGGGTACAACTTAGGCACAATGAGCATTTCTCTAGTTTTCTTCAAGATGGCAAATCTTCACTCCTGGGTTCAAGTCCACTTTTTAGTAATCTAAGACGCTTTCCTCATATGAAGTGGTGCAAGAAGTTTCTTCACTTCTCTTCTGTTTCATACACAGTTTAGTTATGTATTGGGAGGTCTCGTGTGTTTGGCTTAACAAGTGTGTAATTATTTCCTGCTCATGTCACAAACATCCCTTTTGGTGACCTGGAGTGAAGGGAAACTCAGAAGTGTGTTTTCTGCGAATGTCATTTTCTTTAACTGACATGATAAAAACACATTTTGATTGCTATGGTTCATGCCATGAGAATTCTGGCGGTCTTGGCTATCCTCGGACTTCTGTGCTTTGAGACGCTGACCCGGCACAAGGATGCAGCAAGTCAATTGACACACTTTATGTGGGTCAAGCTATTAAAGCCGAAGGATTAGCATGACGGTCAGATTGGATTAAAGCCACTTTCTACCTTGTTTCATAACCTACAGTATGCTTACCCAGCTCTTCATAGAAATGAATCATAGGCAGCCACTTCTGATTAAATCAAACCCAACATCACATGTCCATTGTAGAAGGCTTATTGCTTAACGTCTTAAAGGCATCATATGATTCATTCTTGTGATCTTATTATTTGGGATTGTAGTCTGTCTTCTTGCTAGGAGCTAGTTGCATAGGACGCACCTGAATGTGTTGTGTGTGTGTGTGTGTGTGTGGTACATTAGGGACTCTACAACTGGTAACTAGTTATATTCCCATCGCACTTCTTCCTGGGAGACTCCTGCAATAAGAGTGCTGCTGCAACCCCCAGCTGATGAACTGGTATCAACATTGCAGAAAATGTCACCAGCACACTATGGATCCATATCATGCGATGCCACCACATGCCTGGCGAAGATGTCCTGTATGGCCCCAAAGGCTGCACCTGCATTATTTGGAATGCAATCGCTTTTAACAAATATTTGGGCTATATCCATCGTGTGCTGAGGTCATATTTTCTTTTGTGCAACCAGTCAGGTTAGTGAACTGGAAAAGCCATTAAAAAGAGAGCTATGGGGTAGGTGTTTTTCCCCATAGTTCTATTTAGGGTAACAGGAGGACATATACTAGCGTCCTCCCGTGACCCTAAGCTCAGTATATAGGGGACTATTCCACACAATATATTGTGAGCGCCGCAACCGGGACGGATCCCGACATTACTGTTGAGAACCACCCAGCTGCGTGAGAAGCAGAGCCAGCTGTACCCTCCCCCGTCTGTTCCTCCAGTGACTGCCAGTCACCGCTCACTGCAGGCAGACTATCGGAGTGACCCGATCAGTGCATGCTTCTGCTCACTTCCCGATCGATAGAGCCGACCTGTGACAGCTTCTTTGTCACAGGTCGGCTCGATCTATGAGGATGAGTGGAAATCACTCGCCTCATAGATCTCCTTAATAATAAAAAGCTGTGCAGGAGGTTTTTCCTTCTTGGAAAGAACATTGTTTTGGATACCTTTTACACTTAAGTCTTTTCCTTCCACCAGCCTATGACCAGACGGCACAGCTTGTCTAGAACACTTTCTCCTCCTATCGGCAATGCTCAGTGTTAATGTCATTAGCACTACACCACAACTGGCTGGCTTTGCTGCTTTGTTTCCGAGTCTGAGCTCTACCAATTCAGGCATTTACACTGCTTGCATTAAATCGTGGGATTTGTAGTTCCCCCCCAACAGATGGGAGTGCAGAGGTTGCCCACCCCTGCTTTAGATGGACTTTAAGCTGGAGCAATTTCACTGTTCTGACCCTGCAACTAAATATCAGTTTCCATTTCTCCGTTGCGGTTTGCGGATTATAAAACCAATACTCTAGAAACATTTCCTTTTATGAAATGGCCGGAATTAATTATCTGAAAGCTCATCATGAAAACAATCCTCGGAGATGACCGCCACAGACTAATTTAGAGCTGGAAGAATCCCAGGAGACAAGTGATCGGCTTCCCTAAAATAAAGCTGACCTCATTTTTTCAGACAGTTTTACTTCAGTGGAATTGCCGATTTTTATTCTGGTCTAAAAATAAAGTGAACGGCTCCTCCAAATGATTAGTGTCCCCCTGAAATGAACTGCAGCGGTTTGGGTTTGGCTGTCTAAACCTCTGATCTATATATCTGTGTGAATTTTGACATGAAAGGAAAAAGCTTGGCGACATCTGTTTTCTAGTTTGACCCTTTGCTGATTTTCTAAACCGCTTGTTGTTTTGCAAGGTATTGTCCAGATTTTTGACATCTTTTCCATGTGATGTTGAACCGTCTTGTGACCATTCTGTCGTGTTAAGGTCTGGGAGTTTTTTTTACCTTAATGCATTCTCTGCATTAGGGTAAAAACGGCCCAGCACCTTTTTTCTACCCCAGTCCCCTCCACACTTACCGGTCAGCTGCGCTCGTCCCTGCCGCCGGTCCCGAAGCGATCGTCCGTTCCCCGAACTTTCGGGTTGCGGGGGTAGGATACTGATGGCAGAGGAGCTCCTTCTGCCATGAATCAAAGAGTGAAGGGGCGTAGCCTGCCACAGGGCTGTGTGTGTTTCTATGGACGCACACACAGCCACTGCGCGCACGGGTGCATCCATTAGAACAATGGTGGCACCCGTGCAGGGTCGGAGGAAAGAGCGCTGCGGGGAGCCACTAGAAAACGAGGAATTAGAAACTTTTACAGAAAAAAAAGCAACAGCCTCCAGCAAAGGAGGGTCTCCTTTACAGGAGAAATGAAGAAAAAAATTATGCTGTAATATCACTTTAAATGTTTGTGATTTTAATTGGCATAAACCGAAATCACATCAGCAGACAGCTCTACATGCTGATATGAAATCACATCACATTACATGAATTCAACTTGTTTTTCATTTACTTGCAAAAAGAGTTCATCTACCTGCTGGTCTGGTTCTGGCACAAATGATGTAATGTGCCCACGCATTGCATCCTGGAAAGGTTGCATCAGCAGAGCATTGCTGGTCCAGCCAATCGGCATGGAGCTGGCTTCCCTGGCTATCGGAAAGCCGTTGATGGCCGGGAAGCCTCCATGCTGATTGACCAGGAAGCTGGCTCCATGTTCCCCCGCAGCGTTGCCGGTCAGAGGAAGTTCCGGTATAGGGATAAGTAACGGAGCGTTTGGTCGAGTAAGAGTACTCATCCAAATACTCAGCATCGGCATCCCTAGTCACATGTCCTAGTCGCGTGCCGGAGATCCTGGAAGTAAAGGGAGATCTAGTAATCTGCCCTTAGTAAATATGGCCACTGTCCAAGACTGGGCAAGAAAAGAAACATAAAGAATGCAAAAAAACAAAGCTGGCAATGATCTAGAAGTATGCATTTGTAGATTGACATTACTAAACATTTCTAAAGGTGTGTTTGTTATTTTAAAGATATGTGTAAAGTTCCTCAAGCATGCACATACATTGGTGTTTCTGCACTAGGTGATGGCTGCCTGGACTTGTACCACAAATGTAATATGGATAATCTCCAGCAGCGTGCAGTTCGTCCTGGGATGTGTAGGTGGTAGATTTTGATTGTCCAAGAACAGGATTTTTGGACCCTCCCCTGTTCTAGTTACATAATCCTATTCTTAGTTTCAGGAAGTCTGCATAGGTGCACATTTTGGACAGAGGACAACTGGTACACGAGGCATGAAAGAGAGGCCCTCTGTCACACTGGAACAGCCTTCCCTGGACAGGAGTGGGGGCCTTTAACCCCTTCGGGGCTGTTTTAACCCCTTCGGGGCTGTTTTAACCCCTTCGGGGCTGTTTAAACAGACTCCCGGCGACTTTTGCCGCCGGGAGTCTGTTTAAACTTGTAGAGCCGACTGTCGGCTTTACAACAGAAGCGATCCTGGCGACTTACCTGTCGCCAGATCGCTTCTGCATCCCGAAGAAGGGGCCGCCCCCCCCGCCGGACGCCCCCGCCGTGCTTCCCGGGCTCCGTTGCCCCTCCTACGGGCCAGGGACCGGCGATCTTTGTGTCCGCGGGGAGCTGGGGAGGAGGTCGACGAACTTCCGTTCATCGATCCCCTCCCCGTTCTATGGGACCGGGAGCGATGCAGATTGCATCACTTCCGGTCCCTGGGCTGTCAGTTCTGGGCTCCTGCAGCCCAGCTATAAGCTATTGAAGTGCGATCTGCACTTCAATAGCTTATTTCCAGTGTAAAGGTGACACTGAGGGTCTTTTGGACCCCCAGCATCACCTTAAAGAGTACCTGTCACCACCATCTGCTATTACATGGGGGGGCTTGCAAGCCCCCCCATGTGATAGCAGTCAAAGTAAAGTAAAAAAAAAAAAAAAAAAGTTTTTAAAATTAAAATGAAATAAAATAAATCTAATAATAATAAAAAAAAATGTAAAAGTCCCCCGCCCCCGCGAGCACGCGCGTCGCCACGTAAACACGCGTCGGGTGCGCCTACGCATGAAAACGACGAACGCGCTACACATGTTGGGTATCGCCGCGCACGCCGGAGTGAGAGCAATAATTCTAGGGCCAGTATTTTGGGGTATCTCTAAATTGATGACCTGTGGGGGCTTTTAAAGTGTCTTTTATTGACTTTTTGGGGTACTGCAGTTTTTCGCCGTTTCACGGTCGCACGCAATCTGTAAACTGGGCATGTTGGGTATCGTTTTACTCGTTGTAACCTCATCTTTTATATTTCATTTAAAAAATGGGTAATTTGTTGTGTTTTGGGGCATTTAATTAAATTTGTCACTAAATTTTGGGGTTTAATAAGGAGTTGCGCTAATATTGCGCAACATAAAAATTTTCAACTACCACCATTTTATTCTATAGGGTCTTGGGATTCAGAAAATATATAATGTTGGGGGGTTTTACGTCATTTTCTGGCCTAAAATGTGGAATATAACATGGGTGCAAAAATGGAAAAAAGGGCCTCAGTCATGAAGGGGTTAACACCATCTGTCATCCACATAATATAATGCTGTTATAATGTCTCTGCCCTGGAGAGTTTGACAATATACATTTTTAGCCCCCTGTACAGACACAAAGAATGGGGTTATGCAATTGGAACAGAGGGGGAGGGGGTTCCACAACATTCACACCTCCCATTCTGTTGGACAATGCACATCTAACCATCCCATGGTGAAATGGTAGAACTGAAGTGACTTGGAGAAGCTACGAAACGTTTTCAACCTTTCAGATCTAGTTGAATGTTACTACTAGTAGGGATGTAATGGCTGCAGAAAGGTCACATTAACGTTCAGTTACTAAATCGCTTCTTGTTAATTGTGTTTGTCCTTTTTGTCTTCCTCACAGTGATGACCTTTTCTCTCTGTCGTATTGCCCCGGGAAGACGCTGGTGGTCGGTGCCTCCTACGTGGCGTTGGAATGTGCCGGTTTTCTGGCTGGTATAGGCTTGGATGTGACAGTCATGGTGCGATCTATATTTCTTCGTGGCTTTGACCAGGAGATGGCAGAGAAAGCCGGCGCCTACATGGAATCGCATGGCGTGAAGTTCATCAAGAAATTTGTACCAACTTCTGTAAGAATTTTTATTCTGATGTTTAACATTCTCTGCAAACTGCTGCACTCCTTTGCTCGTGCGAATAGAAGTCATTTTCTCCCTTAAAACTATTCCTGTTTAAGTCAAAGCCCAACTCCAGAGCAAGTGTTTGTCTTGGAGAACCTGATTATTATTTATTATTGGTATTTATAGAGCGCCAACAATTTACACAGAGCTTTACATAGTGCAGATTCACGTAAGTAACTGCCCCCCAAGGAGCTTACCATCTAAGTTCCCTACCTCACATGCTTACATACAAGGCCAACTTAGCCAGGAGCCAATTAACCTACCAGCATGTCTTTGGTGTGTGGGAGGAAATTGGAGGAAACCCACGCAAGCACAGGGAGACCATGCAAACTCCTTTGATTTAAACCAGGGAACCCCAGGCAGAAGCACTAACCACTACGCCACTGTGCTGCCCATTACCTTGTCGATTTCAGTGCAAAGTGTCAGGTCTGTGCAAAGGCCACCTCCGGTCCAACATATACTTGCCTCTCCTTCTGTGGCTGCCGATGCAAAATGCCCAGAGCTTTAGGGTATGGGGGGCATGTGACCTCCTCATGATTCAGTGTGCGGGCATAGACAGTTGCGTGGTCTGAGCACTACCACATGATGCAAGGGGCGAAGTCACTGCTACTCTAATTGGCTTAACATTCCTGGCTGAGTCACTAATTTGTCAAATGGACTTTTGAATGACAGGATGGGGGGAGAGATCAGAAAGGATCTTGCTCTCTCTTCACCCGCTGCTCCCTTGTGACTAGCTGGTCAAGTCTTCACAACTGTGTCAAAAACTGTGGAACCGGCACACGATGATCTTCCAAAGAAATTCAAACTTTATTCCACATTCATCTATACAAAGCACAACCGCTGACGCATTTCTGCCTTACTTGGCCTTAGTCATAGCTTAGTCATTCACAACTGTGTACCAGTGCATTGGGTTCTGTGCTCCTATACTTTTATAGGAGCAATGACTTGACTTGCCATGAAGCTACGCATGTCCAGCTTCACTGCCCCAGGAGTAAAATGAGGCATCTCCAGTATTGTGTATTGCTCTTCTAAGTCAGGGAGAGCAGCAAAGATCTTTCAGCTCTAACAGTCGCTCTAGTCGTGTTGTCATCGTCTAGGGGATACAGTGATCTACCTTTTTTATAAATGGTGTAATTTTTGGTGCAGCAAAAGGCGCAGAGTGAGATGTCCCTTTTCAGAGTAATTAACACGGTAACTGATCCCCCCCACAGGTGGAACAGCTGGAGCCCGGGATGCCAGGGAGGCTCAGAGTCGTTGCAAAGTCCACTGAAAGCGATCAGATCATCGAAGGGGAATATAATACAGTAAGTGATCTTTGGGCTGGTCATTTTTTTTTTCTTCCATTTTTAATGTTTTACTGTATAAACTTTTTTTGTGGTTCTTGCAGGTACTGGTTGCCGTAGGCAGAGACTCCTGCACTAGAAAAATCGGCTTGGAGAAAATCGGTGTTACCCTAAATGAAAGGTAAGGCCCCGTTCACACCTTTACGTTTTACGAAGCCTTACCTTTACGAAGCCTAAGTCTTCTTGATTTGAAAGCCTTGCTGTGGGGGCCGGCTTTGCAGGAAGCGGGTCACTAAAATAGCGACTATTAAAGCAGAAACTTGTTGCGGATCCTTCTTCCTCTATTTGTGTTTGTTACCCTGTGACCTCCACTCAACATTTGGTGCTTTCTTAATGTGTGTGGGAATAAAGGTTGTTGTACAGTCAGGTCACTTTAGAACACATTATTATAAGGTCTCTTACAATCGGCTTTAGCGGATACACAATGCTTACATTAAAAAATACTCGCAAGTGAATGACTTTGGTGTGATTCGGTTTCCTTTTTTATGAGTAATGGACTTGCAAAATGACTTCACTAACCCCTTATGTGTGTTCGGTCTTTTTTTTTTCTTCCTTTTTAGAAATGGCAAGATTCCGGTGAATGACGAGGAACAGACCAACGTGCCTTCTGTGTATGCCATTGGAGATATCCTGGATGGAAAGTGGGAATTGACGCCAGTGGCAATCAAAGCAGGGCGCCTTCTCGCCAGGAGACTGTACGGAGGCGCCAATTTAAAGGTGTGAACGGCGTGCAAGTAGTGTCTGTCATTTGGTGCTTGTGGGGCCTGTAGAAGGTATTGGCTCATGCAACCCAGGAGCCTTTTGGTTTAGGGGGTCACGTGATCCATTAAATCCATTCACTTGAAGTTGAGAAAACGTTACACTGAAGCGAAAGCTGTTAATAGCTTGTTATTCAAAGATCAAATTTTGTCACTTTCCTGCTTAATCGGTCGAAATTCAATTCCAGTAGTGTCAAAAATGAAAACCGTGTATGGACAGCTTTAAACTGAA
>NW_017306403.1:0-9468 GCF_000935625.1 Nanorana parkeri | reverse complement strand
CACCAATTGGCTTCTCTGTCTCATTTTCAAATTTTACCTGAGCAAACTGAAGAGGGATGCTGATTGGTTGCCATGGGCAACTGCTCCAGGTTCTGTCTGCTCCAGTTTTGATAAATTCCCCCCAGTATTTTCTGAGGGAGGCAATCGCGCCAAATAGGACAAGGCTCTCCTTCAGGGGTAACATTAATTGCTGTTCTTGACTCTCTCTCACTCTCACTCACTCACTCACTCTCTCTCACTGTACTCCGGTCAACCTTAGCATGCATGGGACACGGACTGCTTGCTCTGGGCATTAATATTTCCCCCCAGATATTGCTGTAGTTTCACCCCACCCCGTCTACAACACCCTATTGGTAATCTGCCATCTGGAAATGGCGTGTATGTGTGTCATAGGTACACACTGTAGGCTTTTTGCCGTCTCGCATCTGTCAGGCTGCTTTGGTCATTTGAATCTGGTGACCACAGCCATCAGAAAGAGGAAACTGTACAGACTGAGCAAGCAAACTTTCCCAGCGACCGTGTGGGGAACAATGAGAAATCTGATTCGGGGGGAATTGAAAACTCTGATTTTTTTTTTTTTAAAGTAAACGGAGTGGAATTTCTGACTAGGCTGTATTTGCTGGGTAACGGTAGCATGCCCTGAAGGAGTACGCTCTTTGCACAAGCTGAACTTTTTTCTTTTTGCCTTCTGACAGTGTGACTACATCAACGTACCAACCACCGTGTTTACTCCATTGGAGTATGGCTGCTGCGGGTATTCTGAAGAAAAGGCCATTGAGGTCTTTGGAAAGGAAGCTCTGGAGGCAAGTTTGGTTTCCTGGTGCTAATCTTGTCTGTTGAGGTTAAATGCAATCATATTAGTTTTAACTCTCAATTGTTACCCTGTTATAGTTCAAGATATAAAATCTTGGTTGAAATCTGAAAGGTTTTGGTGTAGATTGTGTTTTATGTGATTAAAAAAAACAACCAGTTCTATGATTTTAGGTTTTGTTTTTTAGCCACAAGGTCAAAATTGCCTTTGAAAACTTCTCCTGTTAAGAAATAAAAGGCTAGACCAGGGGTAGCAAACCTCTGGCCCTCCAGCTGTGGTGAAACTACAAATCCCATGATGCATCTCTCTTTGGGAGTCATGTCTGTGGCTGTGAGAATCTTGCAATGCCTCATGGGATTTGTAGTTCCACCACAGCTGGAGGGCCAGAGTTTGCTACTCCTGGGCTAGACCATTACTTGTTTTAGCCTAAAGGTAGGTCAGGATTGAGATGGTGTAACCAGAGCTGAAAAGGCTTGTGATCATGTGATTGGTCCCAGAGCAGCTTTTCTCCAGGATAGGAAAGTGTTTTCAGTCCTTCTGTTTATGAATGACCACCACTGTCTGCCTATTCCTCCGCTGGCGTCCATCCCCTGACCCCTCTGTCAATTCCTCTGCTGGCGTCCATCCCCTGACCCCTCTGCCTATTCCTCCGCTGGCGTCCATCCCCTGACCCCTCTGCCTATTCCTCCGCTGGCGTCCATCCCCTGACCCCTCTGCCTATTCCTCCGCTGGCGTCCATCCCCTGACCCCTCTGCCTATTCCTCCGCTGGCGTCCATCCCCTGACCCCTCTGCCTATTCCTCCGCTGGCGTCCATCCCCTGACCCCTCTGCCTATTCCTCCGCTGGCGTCCATCCCCTGACCCCTCTGCCTATTCCTCCGCTGGCGTCCATCCCCTGACCCCTCTGCCTATTCCTCCGCTGGCGTCCATCCCCTGACCCCTCTGCCTATTCCTCCGCTGGCGTCCATCCCCTGACCCCTCTGCCTATTCCTCCGCTGGCGTCCATCCCCTGACCCCTCTGCCTATTCCTCCGCTGGCGTCCATCCCCTGACCCCTCTGCCTATTCCTCCGCTGGCGTCCATCCCCTGACCCCTCTGCCTATTCCTCCGCTGGCGTCCATCCCCTGACCCCTCTGCCTATTCCTCCGCTGGCGTCCATCCCCTGACCCCTCTGCCTATTCCTCCGCTGGCGTCCATCCCCTGACCCCTCTGCCTATTCCTCCGCTGGCGTCCATCCCCTGACCCCTCTGCCTATTCCTCCGCTGGCGTCCATCCCCTGACCCCTCTGCCTATTCCTCCGCTGGCGTCCATCCCCTGACCCCTCTGCCTATTCCTCCGCTGGCGTCCATCCCCTGACCCCTCTGCCTATTCCTCCGCTGGCGTCCATCCCCTGACCCCTCTGCCTATTCCTCCGCTGGCGTCCATCCCCTGACCCCTCTGCCTATTCCTCCGCTGGCGTCCATCCCCTGACCCCTCTGCCTATTCCTCCGCTGGCGTCCATCCCCTGACCCCTCTGCCTACTCCTCCGCTGGCGTCCATCCACTGACCCCCTCTGCTGGCTTCCACCCCCAAGTTGTTTTCTCTGCTCCCAAGTCGTCCTGCTTTCTCATCACCTCCCATTCTCCACTCCAAGACTTTTTCAGAGCCTCTTCTGTCCCCTGGAACTCTCTACCCCAACTTGTACAACTATCCTCCTACTTTGTTTGCCTTTTAGTCTCATCTTATACCTACTCAATCAGCTCATCTCTTCAAGCCTATGACGCTTCCTCTTAGACTGTAAGCTCTCATGAGCAGAGCCCTCCTAACCCTCTTGTCTTGTAACTCTATTGTATCTATAAATTCTCCCTTTGTTGTAAAGCACGGATCAGACTTGTTATATAAATCCTGTATAATAATAATGAAGGTCCTCTATAAACCTCCCACACACCATTTCTTTGGGAGCCGTCAGTTTGATCTCTTGTACTGCAGAGGTTACATTCATGAGATCTAACTATTGTATGAGGTAAAATTACTTTAACCCCTTCGTGACTGACGACGTACAGTGTACGTCGCCAGCATCGGGGCTGTTTAAACAAACTCCCGGTGACTTTTGCCGCCGGGACTCTGTTTAAACTTGTAGAGCCGACTGTCGGCTTTACAACAGAAGCGATCCTGGCGACTTACCTGTCGCCAGATCGCTTCAGATCGTTCTGTGCGATCTGCACTTCAATAGCTTATTTCCAGTGTAAAGGTGACACTGAGGGTCATTTGGACCCCCAGCATCACCTTAAAGAGGACCTGTCACCACCATCTGCTATTACATGGGGGGGCTTGCAAGCCCCCCCATGTGATAGCAGTCAAAGTAAAGTAAAAAAAAAAAAAAACAGTTTTTAAAATTAAAATGAAATAAAATAAATCTAATAATAATAAAAAAAAATTTTAAAAGTACCCCGCCCCCGCGAGCACGCGCGTCGCCACGTAAACACGCGTCGGGTGCGCCTACGCATGAAAACGACGAACGCGCTACACATGTTGGGTATCGCCGCGCACGCCGGAGTGAGAGCAATAATTCTAGGGCCAGTATTTTGGGGTATCTCTAAATTGATGACCTGTGGGGGCTTTTAAAGTGTCTTTTATTGATTTTTTGGGGGACTGCAGTTTTTCGCCGTTTCACGGTCGCACGCAATCTGTAAACTGGGCATGTTGGGTATCGTTTTACTCGTTGTAACCTCATCTTTTATATTTCATTAAAAAAATGGGTAATTTGTTGTGTTTTGGGGCATTTAATTAAATTTGTCACTAAATTTTGGGGTTTAATAAGGAGTTGCGCTAATATTGCGCAACATAAAAATTTTCAACTACCACCATTTTATTCTATAGGGTCTTGGCATTCAGAAAATATATAATGTTTGGGGGTTTTACGTCATTTTCAGGCCTAAAATGTGGAATATAACTTGGTTGCAAAAATGGAAAAAAGGGCCTCAGTCATGAAGGGGTTAAACATGGTTACATGTGTTGATTGAAGACGATAAATGGCACAAAGTGTTTATAGCAATTTTGTTTGTTTGGGGAACGCCTTGAAATGCTTCTCTGGAGCATTTTTATAAAGCCTCCTTATTCTTATGTCATGCTGGACTCGGACCTCACCTTTCTTTCCCACATCCAATCACTATCCAAATCCTGCCGCCTTCACCTTAGTAACATCTCCAAAATACGCCCCTTCCTCACCAATGACACCGCAAAATTACTCATCCACTCGTTATATCTCGTCTTGACTATTGTAACTCCCTCCTCATTGGTCTACCCCTACACAGGCTCCTCCCCCTTTGGTCTATCATGAATGCAGCTGTCAGACTCATCCACCTGGCCAACCGCTCAGTGTCTGCAACCCCCCTCTGTCAATCCTTGCACTGGCTTCCATCCCCCTCTGTCAATCCTTGCACTGGCTTCCACCCCCCTCTGTCAATCCCTGCACTGGCTTCCACCCCCCTCTGTCAATCCCTGCACTGGCTTCCACTCGCCCAAAGGATAACATTAAAAATATTAACAGTCACTTATAAAGCCATCCACAACTCTGCCCCCGGATATATCTCAGACCTTGTCTCAAAATATCACCCTAACCGTCCCCTCCGCTCTTCCCAAGACCTCCTGCTTCCCAGCTCCCTTGTCAACTCCTCCCTTGCTCGCCTCCAGGACTTCTCTAGAGTCTCTCCCATCCTCGAACTCTTTTTACCCCAAACTGTCCGTCTGTCTCCCACCTTGACTGCCTTTTAGGCGTTCCCTAAAGACTCATCTCTTCGGGGAAGCCTAACCGCTCAACCATCACGTTCTCAAACAATTCATCCCCACACAGCTACCTCCTCATGTATCGCTTCCCCCTCCACTTTAGATTGTAAGCTCTCAGGGGCAGGGCCCTCCTTACCATCTTGTCTTGAATTGTATTGTGACTATAATGTCTTCCTTATATTGTAAAGCGCTGCGCAAACTGTTGGCGCTATATTAATCCTGTATAATAATAATCTCATAGTAACATGAATTTCTCTTCTCTTAGGTCTACCACACTTTGTTCTGGCCTCTGGAATGGACGGTCCCAGGACGTGATAATAACAAGTGTTTTGCAAAGATCATCTGCAATAAACTTGACTATGTAAGAAACGGCAGCAGCATTATTAATACATGTTTGAAATGATGTATATAAAAAGTTGCTGGAATAGACTGTATAGGCACTCAAGGACAAACATGTAATGTTGCAGCTTAGCATTACTTCCATGTGGTGGCTGCATTCGTTTTGGAAAGGGTCTCTATGGTAAGCAGGTTCTCTTTATTGGCCCTCTCCTTGGAAGCCTATATCCACCACTTTTGGTAGGGGGAGCTGCAAAGAAAAGCGCAGGTTTACTTTAAATCGTAAGGTGTGACTTGTTGGTTTCAGCAATACATAAATGTCTTGCTGCACGCCTTACCGGAGATGATAGTCTGAAAAACACAGGTGGGTGCTCAGCGTGACCACGGATGGCGCCGTGAGGGTATATAAGTTTCAAAGGATGTCACCGGCACACCATAGTTAAAGTGGAATCGGCAAAAGTCAATTAAAGGAATAATGCCGCTCAAGTGCAATGGCACTTGGTTAAAACAAAATGGACTATTGCTGATTTCACTTTAACTATGGTGTGCCGGTGACGACATACTTTGAACTCGTTGGTTTCAGCAACTGCTTGGTGATTGGTCACAGTAGGCCCATCTCATGAACACACCACATAGGCTTTACAGGACATACCGTGTTTCCCCGAAAATAAGACACTGTCTTATTTTAATTTTTTTTTTGCACGAGAAAAGACACTAGGTCTTATTTTCGGGGGATGTCTTACCTGGCTGGACGAGGTCCCGGAAGGCAGCGTGCAGTTTCCGGTGTCAGCAGATTATCTAGCGGTATCTTCAGGGATTTCTGTAATACAAGACCTACCCCGAACTAGGTCTTATTTTCGGGGTAGGTCTTGTATTACAGAAATCCCTGAAGATAGCGCTAGGTCTTACTTTCGGTGAAACACGGTAGATCTGGGTCTATTGCCTTTTGTTCAGCATGTAGATTAAATTAAGCATGTGATCCTAGTGTCACCAGACAGCTTATCCTTCAATGAAAGTGAGAAAAGGATTTTGCGGTGAGAACAAAATTCCTTTTATCTCAGCTATGGAATTTACCCAAAATGCCTTTTTTGTATTCTGTACCTCAGTCACGTGGTTGGTATACTTTCTCTGTGCAATGGGTGGGCAGAGAGAGAGTCCATAGTGTGACATGTTCTGCATATGTCACTGCAGTGTGCACACCTCTTTTGCCTGGGACAGCACAGAGCTTATTGGTCCTCTGACAGTCACGTGGCTCCTCTGCTAGCTGCCCCAAGTGACAGTCCTGCATGTCTCCATAATCCTTATTGACAGCGGAGCATTGCCTCCTTCCTCTCTGTTAATCCAGCCCACCTGATACTCTTGAGCATGCACTACAGTTGTTGCTTTGGTGATCACATGACTTAAGTCATGTGACTGCCAGAGCAACATGCATCGAGAACCTTCAGGAGTTGCACTGGGGAGAGAGCAGGAAGTGCTCAGATGCTCAGTTGGGTTTATGGGACAAACCCCGCAAGACATGCAGGAGTGTCCGCTAGCTGGGGAATGAAGAGGAAGTGGGACAGAAGAAAATACAGCATGGCAGTGCAGAAAAGTGGATCAGCTGGCATAGGCTGAAAAAGGAGGCACTATAACTGGTCACATCACCGAGTATTTACTATGTTATCTCTTTTTTAAACAAATGTTGGCTGCACATAGTTGGGGAAAATAGTTTGACAATCAATACATTTTTGGATTTACTGACACTTTAAAAGTGGCACCAAGATTAAAACCGCATCACTCAGCTAATGGGTAACATTCAATCCTCTCTTAGGAGCGCGTTGTCGGGTTCCATGTTTTGGGTCCGAACGCCGGCGAGATCACTCAGGGCTATGCCGCAGCAATGAAATGCGGGCTCACCAAAGAGAAGCTGGACGAGACTATCGGCATCCATCCAACATGCGCAGAGGTCAGTATCTCCAGGCAACCCTTGTACGGGTCACAGCAATGTAAAATCTGACTCGTTAGGAAGGTTTGTCCGTGTCTTCAGTTACTTCTCTCCAGATGTTACATGACATAGAGATTTGCCAAGCTGCCTGATGAAAACATATGCTGTAAATCGTCACATAAAATAATTAGCAGGTGCAGAGCAATTTTCAGAGACGGCGGTGTGTTGCATTTCCACAGCCGAAGCGTAGCCACCTGCAACTCATAAAAAGGCAACAAATGGCACTTTTATTATCCAGCTGGGCAACTGATTTCCCTTGCTTGCCTGGCACTAAAAGGATTGGCTCAGATATCAATGTCATTGGTTTGATCATTGCACTTGTTTGTAACTGTATGTGTATAGTGGCAGTCATATACATATGGGAGAGATTCAAGACCAGTCGCCCTGCATGGAGAAAGAGCAGCAGTGACTGGTCTGTATTAGAGGCAACTCCTTCACCCACTGCAATTAAAGTGACACTAAACTCACGTTCTATCTTAAAAATACATCCAAGAACCTTAACTCTGAACAACAATGTATCTTATTTGTGTATCACTCGGCTGTAGATCCTCCAATCATCTCTGAATTGGTGCCGACACTGTCCTTCCTTCTGGAGGGGGGCAACGTCTGTTCCCCATGGTCCCTGTGTGTGTTGTAAAGTAGTCACCGCTCCAAGCTCCGCCCCCGGGATGGACTTCAGTCTCATATTTAGTTGACTAATTTGTATTGAGATTGTAGTCCATCCCGGGAGCGAGCTTGGGGCGGTGACTACTTTACAACACACACAGGGACTATGGGGAACACAAGTAGCCCCCCTCCAGAAGGAAGGACAGTGTCAGCCCCAATTCAGAGATGATTGGAGGATCTCCAGCCGAGTGATACACAAATAAGATACATCTTAAAAATACATCCAAGAACCTTAACTATGAACAACAATGTAACTCCTGAGTTTAGTGTCACTTTAAAGGAGAACTATGGGGTTAAGGCTTTTCCCCATAGTTCTCCTTAGGGTAATGGGAGGACACAAACTAGCGTCCTCCCGTCACCCTAGGCTCAGTATACCGCGAGCTGTAGTTCACGGTATACTGAGACGCTGAATCGGATCACAATTGTGCCGGGATCCGCCCAGCTGCCTGACTGCTGGCTCTGCCGATCTCAGGCAGAGACAGCTGTACCCTCCCCCATCCGTTCCTCCAGTCAGCGCTGGGGGAGGGGGAATCCAACCCCTCCCCTGTCACGGTAGAGAGCCGTGATGGGATCGAGAGGTGAGCGAACGCCGGTATGTGTTCGCTCACCTCCCGATCTACTGAGCCGACCTGTGACAGTCTCATTGTCACAGGTCGGCTAGAACTATGAGGAGTGAAAAGCACCCACCTCATAGTTCTCCTTTAACATCCTGGTAGCCATAGACCATGTGACCCTCTGCCTAGGTTTTAGGTCACATGAAGGAAGTTCAGACCAGTAGTGTGACTTGGTAATGCGGATATGTATGTACTCTATTCACTGTCACAATTATTAAAATTTGCATGAAAGATTGAAATTAAACCGATTTGGTTAACTTTATTTTTTTCTTCCTGCACCAGATATTTACCACGATGGAAGTCACAAAATCTTCAGGTGGTGACATCTCCCAGAAGGGTTGCTGAGGTTAAATCCTGCTGTTAACGCCGCCCGTGACCGGTCTTCTGATTGTGAGGTCAGTGCTGCAAAATAGACCCCATTAGAAGATCATTGAGGCCTTCTAGAACAAGCCTGACCAATCGGAGCCTCCAGGAGTCGTCGGTGAAGAGCGTTGGCCACTCACAAGAAGGTCCTCATGGGCAGTCGGTGTGACAGCAGGGTTCCCGGAACATCTGGATCTTTTTTGGAGCTGCGTTTTATTGCTGATTTATGAAGTCTTTGCTCATCACCTCAAATCGAGGAGAGCGATGGCAGATGTCCAAATCTCTTCCAGATCAAGTCAACTTTCTAGCTTTTAGGTTTTTTTTGTTTAATATACACTTCCACCTTTTCTGTGTGCCGTGCAGTATGTCTATGGACCGTTGGATCTCCGTCACCACACAGATGTGACCATTCTGTTTCGCATTTAGTCCTATTTCTTGCCCTGTTGGTGGTGGTTCCAATATGGCCGCCTCCAGCGAGCTGCCTATTTTCTATGTTTTTCAGCTTGCACCCGTTGCAAGCCTCCCGTGTACTTCAGCACCCTGGGCTTCGTTTTTAAACATCCCGGGTGTTTTATGAAGTGATCGTACCAATTGACATTATTGAAATCCGCATTTGGGTCACGTTTCTCACTTAGTATTGTCTTTTCATTGCTACCTGAAAATGGCGGATCGACCTGAAAACTGCAAGGGAGTATAAAGTGTATAGCATTGTGAATATACTGTCTGTGGCAATGAATACATCAATTAAATTATAAAATACCATTTTCCAAAAATTGCTGATGGCTCGTGGCAGTTGTTTGCTTTGATCCTTGTGTGGGTGTGTGTGTCTCTGTCTGTCTGTGTGTGTCTCTGTCTGTCTGTGTGTGTCTCTGTCTGTCTGTGTGTGTCTCTGTCTGTGTGTGTGTGTCTCTGTCTGTGTGTGTGTGTGTCT
>NW_017306402.1:2159992-2190241 GCF_000935625.1 Nanorana parkeri | reverse complement strand
AGACGGCTCCGGCTGGGTACCGGAGGAAGGCTGCGTTCTGGTTCGAGAGGCCCCCGGGGTGACGGGCTGGACATACCAAGGTAAGAGGGGACAGACTTTCTTGTTAATCGGGAAGCCGGTGGGCGAGTCTTTACACGCTGCCCGGCTAATCAGGTGGCGAGTCATTACATGCCACCTGGCTTCCTGAATGGGACTTCCGTTACCCGGTAATTGGTATCGGCGAGTACCGGAAAAAAATTATCAGTACTCGTACGCGGTACCAAAATATTGGTATCGGTGCATCCCTAGTTTCCAGGCACAGTGCTGATGTGCTGATCTTGGCGCATCACACTGTTTATTTTTTCTTGTTAAGCGGGGTGGCAGGGTTGGCCTTCACTTAACTTTTGGTATCACAAAGGAGCTAACAAGCCACTATGTGACAGCATTTGAAGGTGATAGGTTCTCTCATGGAGACATCAGGAGTCTATTAGCTCTCTGATGTCATTCCGGCCCTCCAATACAGATCATCAAGCACGGGAATGTGCTTTATAGTCTGTATACCCAGCACTCCAGCTGGCTTCTGACAACTGAAGCGCTGAGAGCCCTGCCTGATGTCATTGGTTGCTAGGAAGCCAGTGGTCCTAACAACCAATGACTGGACTGGAGGGAGGGCCTGCACTGAGTTTTAGCTGACAGTAGATACACCGCCCTCTGAGGCCGGTGTATCCACTGTCAGCCAGCCATAACTCAGCGCAGGTCGGTGGCCACAGTCTAGACAGATTCACCCCTAGGTCCGTGTCCAGACCGTGGTCCGCTGTCCACCATTTTGGTGGTTGCGGGTCTATACCATCCTCACCATAAGGAAAAGTTGGGCAAATACAGCATAGTAAGGTATATTTATAACAGATGCTACTACCGATTGCCTTATAGCCGATCTTCGCTCACTTTCAGAGATAGAAGAGCAGGCAGGAGCCTGCTGGGAAAGTATAATAGAATTTTTTTAATTGAAGTATCGGGAGGATGAAGGAAAAAGTTGAGTTGGGCTTTAAACTTTTTAAACATGGAAAGCCCAAGTCTAATAGGAAATAGCTACAGCTGTACACTCGTAATAAACCCACAATACTCTGTCACATGGGTATACCCTGTATTACATGTGTACTTGCAAAAATATACTATAAAAAGTACACTATATTGCCAAAAGTATTGGGAGGCTTGCCTTACATGCACATGAACTCTAATGACATCCCAGTCTTAGTTCGTACGGTTCAATATTGAGTTGGCCTGCCCTTTGCAGCTATAACAGCTTCAACTCTTCTGGGAAGGCTGTCCACAAGGTTTAGGAGTGTGTCTATGGGAATGTTTGACCATTCTTCCAGAAGCACATTTGTGAGGTCAGGTACTGATGTTGGACGAGAAGGCCGGGCTTGCAGTCTCCGCTCTATTTCATCCCAAAGGTGTTCTATCGGGTTGAGGTCAGGACCCTGTGCAGGCCAGTCAAGTTCCTCTACCCCAAACTCACTCATCCATGTCTTTATGGACCTTGCTTTGTGCACTGGTGCACAGACATGTTGGAACAGGAAGGGGCCATCCCCAAACTGTTCCCACAAAGTTGGGAGCATGAAATTGTCCAAAATGTCTTGGTATGCTGATGCCTTAAGAGTTCCCTTCACTGGATCTAAGGGGCCAAGCCCAACCCCTGACAAACAACCCCACACCATAATCCCCCCTCTTTACACTTGGCATAATGCAGTCAGGCAAGTACCGTTCTCCTGACAACCACCAAACCCAGACATGTCCATCGGATTGCCAGACAGAGAAGCGTGATTCGTCACTCCAGAGAACACGTCTCCACTTCTCTAGAGTCCAGTGGCGGCGTGCTTTACACCACGGCATCCGATGCTTTGCATTGCTCATGGTGATGTAAGGCTTGGATGCAGCTGCTTGGCCATGGAAACCCATTCCATGAAGCTCTCCAGCACTGTTGTTGTGCCAGTCTGAAGGCCACACAAAGTTTGGAGGTCTGTAGCCATTGTCTCTGCAGACAGTTGGTGACTTCTGCGCACTGTGCGCTTCCGCATGCGCGAACCCCGTCAGTTTACGTGGCTGAGTTGCTGTTGTTCACAGTTGCCTCCACTTTGTTATAATACCATTAACAGGTGACCGTGGAATGTGAGCCCGGGAAGCACGGCGGGGGGGGCGGCCCCTTCTTCGGGACGCAGAAGCGATCTGGCGACAGGTAAGTCGCCAGGATCGCTTCTGTTGTAAAGCCGACAGTCGGCTCTACAAGTTTAAACAGAGTCTGTTTAAACAGCCCCGATGCTGGCGACGTACACTGTACGTCGTCAGTCACGAAGGGGTTAAAGTGATAGGAATTGCATTATTATTATACAGGATTTATATAGCGCCAATAGTTTGCGCAGCGCTTTACAATATAAGGAAGACATTACAGTCACAATACAATTTAAGACAAGATGGTAAGGAGGGCCCTGCCCGTGAGGGTTGTAATTAAATTTTTTTGGCAAGGTGCACAACAGCATAATCTGTAAAAATCTGTAAAAAGTAAAAACAGATCGGAATAACAGTAGAACTGTGTAGCAGAGATCCTAAGGTGTTTGTCTCCAACCTTTCCGATCTGCTTCTGGAGCCCTCAAATAATCAGCCTTTTGAAAGATAGTGTTGCATATGATCTAGTCATACCCCCACTTGCCCACCAGATGGTGCTCAGGCATTGTGATAGGTAGCTCAGGGATTGAAGTGACACTAAACTCGGGAGTTAAGAGCCCATTCACATTAGGGCGGCTGCGGATCAGCGTGGTTACTGCGCTGATTTAAAAAGGGAGGTTTTGGGAGTTTTTAATTGCGTTTCAGTGCTATAACGCAATTAAAAATGACCCAAACCGCGCTGATCAGCGCGGTTCCATTGAAAACTGTATGGAAACTGCACTGTTTCGGATCACGCTGAGCCACGCGGTCGCATGAACGGTCCCTATAGAAATGTATGTCATTTCGGCAGATCCACACGGCCAAACCACCCCGGTGTGAACGAGGCCTTAATCTTAAATATAGATTCAAGTTCCCGAACTGTTAACAAAAATGTATCTTATTTGTGTATCACTGGGCAGTAGATCCTCAAATCATCTCTGAATTGGCGCTGACACTGTCCTTCCTTCTGGAGGGTGGCTACTTTTGTTCCCCATGGTCCCTTTGTGTGTTATAAAGTAGCCACCGCTCCAAGCTGTCACGGGAGTACGGCTGGGCCGTGAGTGGAACCCCTTGGCAGTGCACACGCGCGCGCCCGCCGCACATTTCGCGCACACCCGCGACCCTGGCGCCAGGAGTTCTGCCAGGAAGAGGGAGACCGCGTGCCCTGCGCTGCATCTGGCGACCCTGGTAAGAGGTGGCACCCCTGGTACCCTGGTAGCATAGCACACTTGGTGCAACGTTTCGGGGTCACACAGGATCCCCTTCATCAGGCAAAACAAGTTGTCTGCCTGATGAAGGGGATCCTGTGTGAACCCGAAAATGTTGCACTAAGTGTGCTATGCTACCTTTTTGCATGTAAGTCAATAAATAGACGTATTGTATCTGCTATTGGAGTGCCGATGTCCATATTCTTTTGCATCACTGTGACGGTGGCCATCCGTCGACTACCGAGCACCCATGTTTTTCTAATGGATATGCGGTCAGGAGTGCGATGGGTACATGGACTGTGACCCCTGGTACCCTGACACAGGCTCACTCCCAAAATGGACATCCAGCCTTATGTTTATTTTACTAACTTGTATTGAGATTGTAGTCCATCACTGGAGTGACCATGGGTAACAGAAGTAGCCACCTTCCAGAAGGAAGGACAGTGTCAGCATGAATTCAGAGATGATTTGAGGATCTACAACTGAGACATACATAAAAAACATACATTTGTGTTAATCGTTAAGGTACATGAATGTATTTAGTAGATTTAATTCCTATGTTTAGTGTCACTTTAAAAGGTATCTATGGTCAAAAACTACGAATCTGTATTTCTATATTGAATTTCCATAAGTCCTTATCCACGCTTAATAACCATATTGATCTTGAAGTTTGTGAACTTATTGAAGATGCCCATAAGATGTACTTCCTCAATGCACTGACACAATTTCACTCAGCCCTGTGAATATGCACTTCCCTGTGTCATAACTCACGGAGCCTGCCTTCTGAACTACAACTCAACATCTGAACAATGTAACATTGTCATTGTTACATTGCTTGCTGGAAGCAACGCATGATGGGATACGTAGTCCTAGGAAATCAAGATTGCATCACATCAAGCAGCAGGTATAGAGATACAAAGCACACTGGGAATCCAGGAAGTTGCTGAAAGTGTTGGGCTGACGGAAGGCAGCACTCACTATATAAAAGAGATTTTTTTCAAGTAAGCTTTGATTGCATCATGAAAAACAACTCCAGTATGTATTCATATTACAATGCTGATGTTATAACAGGATAGTACATGCTGTGACATTAGAACTCCTTTATCACTGCCAGGTGGGAGATGAGGTGTGCATCACATATGTTTTGGTTTTTACATGGAAAGCGCCATTAGCATATCAGGGAGACAGTCAGCGCCTGGAGGGTAGGAGCAGACAGCTTATGAACCTGAACCATGGCTGTGTTATATTTCATAGTTCGATCTGATAACAGGCTTTCTTTGAACTAATGAGGAAAAACATTTTTGTAGTAGCAGTTGCAGCATTTGGCCACAAGGTGGGGACGTTGTCATACACATCATAATATTTCCACAGATGGGTCGTGTTCTTCCTTTTATAAGAGTAAAATGTTTAACGCATCAATTCTTTTTTATTAAGGGAATCCACTTCATACAGATTACTCTTCAAATAGTGTTTGTTTTAAAGATGAGTGAGATCAATGGTGTTTAAGTTACATTCTAGTGAAACGGCACATTTATGAAAAGCCTGCTTCTTTTAAGCTGAACTTCGGGATAACCAAATATTGTTCAAATACAAGAAGCATGTGTATTCATACTTGAAACGTGTGTGTGCTTTATGTATCTATTCCAGATCAGAGCAACAATTCATTGTGAAACTTTTCCCCTGTGCAGGAGCTTCCTGTAATAAAGACAAGTCTGCTGCTGTCACTCCTTGTGCAGGGTGACTGGTCTTGTATCTGCCCCCTCCCGTAGTTTTCTGCAGACAGCCTGTAGTGGGTGGAGTCTGCTGGGTCCCTCCCACAGCTCTGCTGTCTGCACAGGCCATGTACAGCAGCGTGATAATGCTAATGCAACTTTGTGACTCTTCAGAAATATATTCAAATACATTTTTTTTGTGCCTGGAGTTCAGCTTCAATAGGCACGACCCATTTTGTTTTCTGCAGGGGGACCCAAGTGTGGTATTTCTTGGCGTGGGGCTCTTGGTGCTGGAAATACATGAACTACTTCAGCAGCCATGATCTTGGTATGATTTTTTTCAGCAGGCGATGCTCGTTTTGTACAAGTGATCTGGGTGGCTGTACAGCCACCCAGATCACTGAATGCAGTCTGCATAAGTGGCGCCCCTCCACCATGGTTTTCAGGTTCCCCTGATTCTCTGGGGGACCTTGAACAATGGAATATGCAAACCGGATGGAGAGTGGGAGCAGAATGGGGAACATACCTTCCCCGATCGTTCTGTGCTCACAGAGCTTCCTGCTCACAGCTGTCACAAAGCTGGCTGAAGTGCACAATGCTATGCTCGATCCCTTGTATTGGAGGCCAGGGGGGGCATCAGGTGTCTAATAGAAATAGGCTATGTACAGCCCAGTGATGCTGTCACCACTAGTATTACAAATGTACCTATGGGGGTGGTTCACATCTATGACCTTCAGTTTAGTGTAAAAGCAAAGGGAAACTATATATGGGCCCTTTCACACCTACACATGTGCCTTATCACGTATGTTGCGTGCACATGGAACAGTGTGAATCCAGCCTAAAGCTTTGGGAAATCTGACCTCATAATACATCTTGAACAGGGATAGGCAACTGTGGCACTCCAGCTGTGGTGAAACTTTGAATACCATCATGCCTCTGCCTCTATGGGTCAGGCCTGTGGCATTTAGAGTCTTGCAATGCCTCATGGGACTTGTAGTTCCACAACAGCTGGAGTGCTGAGGTTGCCTACCCCCGATCTTGAGGATAATACTGCCAATGACATCTTGCAGACTTCTATGACACAGTTGAATTCTGTTTGTAGGTTGTGCTTTGTTTTGTCCAAGTATTTTCAGTATAAACACTGCACTTTGGTTTTGTTTTTTTCCTGCAGCACAGACCTATTTATAATCCCGTGTAATGTAATAAAATGCCAAAGTCTCGGCTAAAATCTGTGGAGGTTAGAAGTGTAATGTAGTCCTCAAAACAAGAACATCTCTTGAATACGCAGCATGCTATTGATAATGGTCCAATAATCCATGTCCTTAGCCACTGAAATGACATTACCGTCCTAGTATACCTTGCCACAAACACATTGATTTTTTATTATCCCTCTTCACATTTCTCAGTCTTGCATTACTCTAAATGTATTATGGTAATAATGTAGCAAATGTATGTCCATTTGTTGATCAGTATTTATATAGAAAGCTAGAACAGAAGTGTGTGAAAAATGTAGTGTATGAAGTGTATATCTATGGGTTTATTTTAATACATTGATAAGAAACAACACAACTCTTTATAAAAATTCTGGGATAAAAAATGGGAAATATCATTTTAATGCACCATGTTTATAATTACCACTGGCAGATTGTATTTACCAGTGTATAAATAAGATGAGAAAAATGTTGTTCCTGGGGTCTTGTGTGAAAGTAAATTCTGTGTGGCCATATTTTACTAAAGTGTGACGTCAAAAAAATCTGGGCCTGATGTGCTGTAAGGGCAGGTTCACACCATTTTCCAGACCAGGTCTGGTCCAGAAAATGGTGTGAACCTGCCCGCAGTTCCATTGCATTCCAGACCAGACAAAATGAGACATGCAGTATTTTTCTGGTCTGGAACGGACTGCGCTGGTGTGAACAAAGGCCAGAAATAACACAGGGATTCATAAGGATGCATTTTGTGTACGGAAACAATCTGGTCTGTAGATGATTTTGATGAGGTGTGAATGGGCCCTTAGGCTGGGTTCACACAATTTTCCGGACCAGATCTGGAACATAGTGCATTGCATTTTTGCCGCGATTGGAATAAAAAAAAAAAGTAATTTTTTTTTTATTCGCTTAAAATGGTCTTACAGGTGCATTGCATGCGTTTTATGAGTTTTTGATGCGTTCCAGTGCATTCCAGACCAGACAAAATAGGACAAGAAGTATTGATCTGGTCTGGTCTGGAATGGACTGCGCTGGTGGGAACAGGGGCCAGAAATAGCATAGGGATACATTGGGATGCATTTAGGGCCCGAAAACGGTCTGGTCTGGAGGTAATCTGGATGTGGTGTGAATGGGCCCTTAGGCAGGAATATCAAACTGGTGGTTTTTGGCCACATGTAGCTCTCTTACTTCTCCCTTGTAGCCCTCTGCTTGGTTAAGGATTTGAATTGAATGAGGCACTGAGGGCTTCATGTAGAAAAGTTCATCCTGGCATATATCTAGGCAGATGACATTCACAGCACTAGCACCCCTAAAGGGCGCCAGGCAGGATTGAGGATCGGGTGAGTATCTTTTTTTATTTTATTTCAGACCCTAGACAAAACGAGCGCTTCACAGGTAGTCCTACTGCAAGTATTAATTTGTCATTTGTAAAGTTATTCTGACACAGTTGGGTTATCCAGTTCCTCCTGAAGGTGGCAGTATGACCCGGTTCTCTCAGAAAAACTGAATCCTGTGTCCCTGAGGGCTCGTCACACCATTTGCATTGACTGAAATTTTTCAGCAACCGATAGCAAGTGTTTTCTATGTGACACGTTCACACTAAAACGTAGGTGTCTTGTGCGGAAAAAAAAAGCAGCCATGCTGCATTTGTTGGCAGCTCACAGGATCTCACCACGGTGCAATGTGCTGTGTGTGTGCTATGTTCAGTCCAAAATAAAGTTGAAAAAGAAAATAGTAAACAATGTGATGTGCTGAAGCGCACACACCACCTACCTGCTGGACCTGTCACACCACATTAACCCACACGCTAAAACTAAGTGATGTAGCATGCGGGCCAGTGTGAGCAAGCCTCTGTTGGGGGATTTGTGATTCTCCCAGTCTGAAAGGTCTTTACTAGAGAAGATGGGCTTTTATAAAGACTCCTTTAGGTACTTATCTTAGTTGTGTGTGAAAATGTATTTTTTCTTTAAAATAGAATCCTGCAGCACAGACTTAAAGAAGGACTCCAGGATTTATTACATTAACCTTTGCAGTGGGGCTACCCCCGCACTGCAAGGGTTAAGTGCTTGTTTGTGTCTGGGTGCTAAAATAAAAAAGTTATTCTCACCCGAAGCTCTAACCTGGCCAGCTGTCACAGCGCTCCCTCCAGCCTGTCTCCCCCTTCCTGCAGTATTGGAATCTTCTTCAGTGCCTCATATCTATAGACTGTGTATAGGCAATGATTTACGGGACCTTATAGCGCTACAGAGGAGGGGGAGAGACGTTGGAAGGAGCAGTCTAAGAAGAAGCCGGCTCAGAGCTTCGGGTGAGTCTAACTTTATTTATTTTTTAACCTAGACTCAATCGAGCACTTGACCCTTGCAGTGCAGGGGTAGCCCCACTGCAAGGATTAATAAAACAATTTCTGTAGTTCTTCTTTAAAGGAAAAGTATTGGGTGAATAAAGTGTGCTCTTCCCAATATTTAGATCAGGTGTGGGACACTACAGTTGTCACATGCTGACTCTATATGGCAAGGGCTGAGTGATCATGTAACTTCTGATCACTCACCACCTTGCAAAGAGCAGTGACTATCAGTCACCACTCCATGCAGGGATTTCCGCTGCCCTTTCTGTTTCCCCTGCACTCTCATTGGAGGGACAGACAGGAGAGGGGGTGGGCTCAGTTGACCCTAGCGCTAGAGAGTCAGAGCCAGCTGTCAATCAGGCAGCCGGGTGTCAGAATCGTTGCTGGCTGCAGTTTGGCTCTGTGCAGCCAGCATACAGAGGCGGTAGTAAATATACTCCTGTGACCCAAAAGAGAAAGCCAAAAAAAGTTTGGCTGTACATCTCTTTTAAATTGGGGGAAAAAGCGGTGGAAGTGTCAAGCTTCTGAACTGGCCTCTTTCACAGTGTTGCGGCTGAATTAAAGTCCAAAAAATACTCGGCTCCTCTCCAGCAATGCAATGTTTGTGAGCTCCTTGGCCAGCACTGACATTTTGTCTAGTCTTCTTTTGGATTTGGGATCTTTAGCCATCTTGAGTGCCCGGGCCGGAATGACGTAACTCACACATCTCATTGGACACTGTAAAGAATTTTGCAAACAGGAAAGTAAAAAACTTTTATTGCGGAAGATTATCCGATTAACCGATTAATCGAACTTAATAATCGGCTAACTAATCGATTTTGAAAATAATCGTTAGCTGCAGCTCTAAAACATTCACTTTAACTATTAAATGACAGGTGTGCTACAAGCCCAGTACACAAGGTAAAGGTGGCCATACACTTTACAACCATCGCAAGACCTAAGGCTGGGTTCACACCTAGGTGTATCGAATATGCACGTTTCCTGAGGGGCGGGCTTCCGATGACCACAATGCTGAACGGGCAGTGTGCGCGTGCGCACACCGGCCCGTTCGGCATTTGTCTCCCGAGCACCATTCAAACCAGCCGAAAATCCTAAGATTTTCGGCTGGAAAATGGTTTTCCAGCATGCTCCTTAGACAAAAGACGTGCGACCGTACAGTAGAACCGGTCGCACGTCTTCATTCACACTGCACGATTCTCGTACGATCGAGGGATTTCCCGCGATTCTCGTACGAGAATCGTGCAGTGCATGGGCACCTTTACATTACTAAGTTAATGTGAAACTAAGAACACTCCCTATGGATCCTTGTGACTAGATTTTCTAGCTGCAGAAAGGTGGGGGCTGGAAATAGTGAGGTTGGAGCCTTAAGATCACAAAGAATCTTCTGGTGGAGGATTAGAATGTTCTAAGAAGATGTTTTGAATCTAGTAAGCTTATGACGTAACCAGTTTCAAGTCCAACCTCTCTAATTGGAATGCCTTTTATCCAAAACTTTACAAAAGCACTGCTGCTTCCAACATAGCAATAGTTGATTCATCCTAGTCTGGCCTTGATGTTGAAGTGTCAGGTACTGGTGCCGCAATGTATATAGCCATACTAGGTTTATTTATCTATTTTATTTCAGCAAGATTTTTATAAACCTCTTTACGGATAAAAACCGGACTTGGACGCTGACTGATTGAGATCATCTGCAGGTAATCGCAGCATGTTGCGATTACACGCAAAAAACTGTGGACGCTGTATTGCACAGCGCCTCCCACCCACACCTGGTCGTATGGGTCTCATGGAGGAATTAGTTCGACTCAAGCAATCTCTCCAATGGCAACACAGACAGAAAAAAGAAGTTACTTTTCTTTAGTAGAGGAAGTCTAGAACCCCTGTCTGAGTTTTATTTTTGACGTTAAAACAAAATGTGAATGCTCTACTCACTCAGGAGAGGCAGTGCCTAGGTCCAAAGAGACATACTATATCTCAGCAATCTTTATAAAGCTGGAATGTTTATTGAAGTTTCCAGGAAATCCAATGTGTTTTGGGGATATGTGTCTCCTTCATCAAGATCTAATAAGAAACATATTTGATAGTAATAAACTTTAAACTTATATTTCCATAAAAAATTTAAATATAAATATATGCAAGCTATCAACTTATACGTTGATACTGGGCATTTTCACGAGAACTACCGGGGTTGCAGCTGGGACCGGGCTCTGTCGCCCTACCACTGTCCTGAAATCATTAGTCTGTATTGTTTTAGAAAAACTGTCACATGACAAAAAAACAAAATATACTTGTATCTATGAGTGCTTGGACAAGTATCAGTACTCGTACTCGCAAAAATGGTATCGGTGCATCCCTTATATATACCGTATTTGTAAAAACAAAATCATACATTAAAACAGAGATGTACAAATCCCAGGAGCTCCGTGTGCTCCATACAAATGACAGCTGCCTCCTAACTTTTTAGTTTTTCTCTAGTCTAGTCTTGGAGCTGGAAAAGTATCTGTCCTTGTACCGAGTACGGTACTTGGTATCGGTGCATCACTAGACTACTCTGTGATATCTCTAAGTTATTTAGTGAGTAGCCTACTATTATTACTATATACAGACTATAGCCAGAGCTCAGTTCTTCAATTCTCCTAGATATTTTTTTTCTGTCGGTATATCAGGTGTTTCCTCACTACCTGTGCGGTGAAACTATTGTCAGCAGTGCAGGAAGTGGGGGTAAATCTCTCTAGTGGAGCCCCAGATTCCCCACTTGATCTAAAACTAGACAAAAAAAGGTTTTATCTTGGCATACACTTTAATGTTTACGATTTCATAATTACCAAACTGAACCCTGATCATAATAAAGATAGAGGATGTGTACAAAACCACTATCCACTTCTCTTAAACAGGTTATTCTGTCCTTTCATGAATCCTTATCTTGCATTTCTTGTTTTTCTTTTATGTTATCCAGTGTTTGTACAGCTACACAGTTATGAATGAGGAAGGCTCCTTTTACCCTTGTAGAAGTTGTTTTTACAAAGGAGAGCATAGATTTGCTAATGCAGCCCCTTATAATTAAAGACCTGACTCAGACTGATTGTTACTTTTAGGTCAGCTGTCTGTCACGGGCTGCTGCTTTATATCTAAAGACTTCCATCTGGTATAAGCTTGGTTCCATTTGTAACTGTCCAGCCTTGTTGCAGTGCACCCTCTGAGTCAGAGGTCTGACACTTATGTCCTGCAGCTGAGTCACAAACAGCTGACTCCACCACTTGTCTTATGAGTTTATCCATTCTTTAGTATCCCGGCTATTACGGTAAGTCACGACATCTCTAAACTTCAAAGATGCAGGGCGAAGGTTTGAAGGTTAGAAACCACATGAGCACAAAGCCCCTCCACTAATAATGGATGTAAACAAGGCACAACTTCAAAATAGTAATTATAAATGGGATGTGGGTAAGAGAGCAGGCTCAGGTCTTTGAAATCTCAGTGTTCTGTGCCAGCTCATTATCAAGCGAGACATTGTATGACAACATTCTTTCTTCTGTGCTTCCACAAACTGCAGTATGTATAGAAAAATTATACAGTATGCTAGGGTTTTTTTTCTCTCTATGTACTTGTATGTTCTTTTTTTTTCTAACCATGGTGACAAAGACTTATCCATACGTGGGCATTTTAAAAACTTGTAGGGCTGAAACAACTAATTGATCAAATTGGTTATAATCGATAATAAGAATCGTTGGCAACGATTCTCATTATCAGTTTGTTTATTTTCGATTAGTTAAATCCCCCTCCCCCACTCTGCTCCTCAGTTCTCCTCCCCGCTGGTGCTGGCTGCAGCGGTCTGTGTCCCTTTCAATCCCCGCTGCTCCCCCGCCTGTATCGGGCAGAGGCAGCGGGGACACAGACCACTGCAGCCGGCACCCGCGGAAGGAGAGACTGCGGTGCCTCTGCATTCCCCCGTACCTCCACTGCTGCCCCGTTCCTTCTCTGCCCCCAGTTACTCCGCTGCCCGCCCCGTTCCTCCTCTGCCCGCCCCGTTTCCTTCATGTTGCCCCATGCCGCCTCTTTTGCCGGTGATCTATCAATCCCACGGACTCGAGTCCGAGGGATTGATAAAACACCGGCGTCAAGTCTCCTATCAGCGGCTGGAAACAATAGCCAACCTGCTCTTGGACATTCTAAATTGCAATAGCAGGCTGGCTATTCCACCCGCCCACTGCTTGCTGTCAGTCAATAGAGGAGGACCTGAAGAAGACATTACAATCACAATACAAATTCAAGACAAGATGGTAAGGAGGGCCCTGCCCCTGAGGGCTTACAATCTAAAAGGGAGGGGCAAGTGATACATATAATATAAGGTCTTTATCAAGCCATATCTGGCTATTTTGCATGGGCACCTATAAAATGTGTTTTAGGATTGTCACAAAATTAAGAAGTAAAGAAGAATATTTCCTTGTAAAATAAAACGATATTATACTTGCATGCACCACTGATATTTTCTTTCCTGCTTTTTAATTTTGCGACAGCGTCACTTTAAAGGCTTTTACATATGAAAGCCAGCATACTATAGAATTCAAAGATAGTATCCCTAATTATAAATAATAAAAATGACACTTAACTCTAATGCACATCTACACAAATCACAGAGAATAAGGGACTGAATTTGGTTGCTACGGGCTAGACAGACATACATACATTCAACTATTAACTAATGTTTGAGGACACCAGTCTAAAGTCAACAGAAATATGTTTTACTTTTCACATCAATAAGGACTCACCACTGGACTAATTTACTTTTTTTTTTTTTTTTCAGAACTGACATTAAACCCACCAGAGGGGATTGTGGCAGGGAAGTTTTCACTGCTAAACTTATCTTTAAGATGTCATCCACAGGACTTGTACTTCCAAGATTAGCATTATGCTTAGGCTTCACTGACATATTGGTGTCGGCTTTTACTTTCTAAGTTGTGAACTGAGAATGAAAGTTAAAACAACATCTAGTGTGCTGTGTGATAGTAATACAATGAAAGCAAGCTCTTGTGTGCAAATTTATAAGAGTTTTAATTGTGGAATGCGGATTGTCCCTTAATGCTGTACACTAGGCCGCTAAAATATTCCATACAGAGTGCAATTTTTCATGGGGGGTCCATTGTATTTTGATTGAGTAGCAACACACAACATTTTAGGGAGGCATAGTGGTGGCAAAATAAGGCCTGTGTTGTTGCACTAGCATCTGTGTGGTGACCACTTGCCAGCAACAGAATGGTTTAGTGCAGGGGTTGGCAACCTCGGCACTCCACCTGTTGCGTAATTACAAGTCCCATGAGGCACTGCAAAACTCTGCCAGGCCACAGGCATGACTCCCAGAGGAAGATGCATGATGGGATTTTATAGTTTCATCACAGCTGGAGTACCCCTGCTTTAGGGCTTGTTCACACCATGTCTGGTGAGCTGTGTGGACCTGCCTTTATTAACGGGGAGCAAATGCAAGAACACTGAGAAAACAAGTGTTTTCTATGTGTCCAGTTCACATTATACAGGTGACTTGCGGGCCATTGCATAAAAATGCAGCAAGTATGCTTTTTTTTATGCAACGTAGTCAGTGCATGTCAGCTTATCCTAATACAAAAAGAAAGAATAATTTTGACCCTGGATGTTGCCCTGCATAGAAGAACACATTTTAAAATGCAGTATAACGCACATTAAAGCGCAGCACAATATAAGAAACGCATGCCTTTTTGCATCTCTTTATGTGGGCTGTGGTGTGAATGAGCTCTATGGGAGGTTCTATCTGAACTGGTACAGGTGCATATACCAACCAGTCAGCTTCTATGTTTAATTTTTTCCACACAGCTTAGAAAATGAAAACTTAAAATCTGATTGGCTGTGTTCCAGTTGAGACAAAGCTTGTTTCAGACTCTTTATTAATTGCTCCCTAAGAATTCACTTGCCTTCTTCAAACCAGCAAGTTGTCTCTGTCACTGTTCTTTTGCTAACAATAAAGATTCTTTAACATTTTGGCTAGCAAGAGAGCATTCCATTATGTAAAATGGTAGCTGTTTCTTGATGATTCTGCAGCAAGGGGGCTCTAAAGGATCTGTTGCTGTAGATCACCATTGCAGAAAAATGGGTTTGCAGTAGACGGGCAAAGCTATATTTAATTTTGCCCTGCTGAAAGATGGCTACCAAAGCTTTTAGGGTATGCACACAATGCCAGAGTGTGTTCTGTAGCAAAATAGGAAGTCCAGTGGTTTATCGGTCAAACTGCTGGGTTGATTGCAGGGCCCCTAGCGATCCCTGACAGCTCCAGCTCTGAACCCTGATGGTAGCCCCAGCCATTTTAATACAATGCTGTGGTTGACAGTTGCTACTGCTTTGCTTTTTTTTTTTTTTTAGAAACTATTAGGTATGACAAAAGTAATTTGATAAAAAACGTTTTAATGTACTCACTGTTGGCTGTCCCTGTGAAAGTACAGTACAGGTTGGTGTAGTGATCAGCATAGAGCAGCTTCAGTGATTCTTGCTAAACTTCTTTGTCATATGCTTTGAGTATCACTAGCAGTTGGAGGCAGTATTTCTCCAATCTTAGTTAGCACCATTATGACCCTGGCTATGTCTATTTAGAACCTGCAAGCCTGCCTTTAATATACAGAGCTAGATTTTAATTTAAAACCTGTACTATCTGCATTTTCTGATGCAGACATATCTTTCAGCTGCACTTGTTGCCGCTTCTAGAATTAGCATTCCTTCTGCCCAGTGGTCTCTGATGTGATCCGAACAAGACACTAAAATCGTTATTGAAGCCCATATAAGTGAACACTTCTAGTACAATTTTTGGCATTATAGAGCCATTTTGATGGCTAGTACTACCCACAATGCTTTTGTGTATTACTAGTTGTACCCACCCCATACTTTGGTTTACAAGGAGTCAGATCAGTCTGGTCTTTTCATGGATACATTTTTAACGATCTGGGGATGTTCAGTTTTGTGACTAGATGAGGGAAGATGAATGACAGGATCTCCCCTTGTCCATTGGTAGAACAATTTGTATTCTGGGGCACGAACAGTAGGGCTGCAACTAAGGATTATTTTCATAATCGATTAGTTGGCTGATTTTTTTTTTTCCTGGGCTGGTGCAATAGCCAGCCTGTTATTGGCCATTTCAAATTGCAATAGCAGACTGGCTATTATACCCGCCCACTGCTTGCTGTGCCCTACTCCCAGCATGGAGGCGAGAGCTAGGGGATCCGACCAACTAATCCATAATGAGAATAGGTGACAACTATTCTTATAATCGATTAGTTGGTTGCAGCCCTAGTGAACGTCTCTTCACTGTCACAGACTCATCTCTCATCGCCACAGCAGTGGAAGATTGTCTCTGTATGGAATATACGGTGTCCAAACATGTTGCAGTTCTACAGTAAACAGCAGCCAGACAGATCTAGGATATTCTTCAGTAGCAGTAACAGATTCCACTTGTGCTGTATCCCGCCCATTTATTTATTTTTTACTGGAGTTCAACTTTAAACTGCTGGCGGGTGACCATTTTATATAAAAAACGTTGCTCAGAGTTGGGCTTTAATACAACACATACACAGAGGATGGTTGTAAAAGAGGGTAACTCATATGAGAAATTGCTTTTAATAACAGCAGCCCAAACTTTTTGTTAAGGCTTTGGCCAGAGTGGGGATGTTAGATGGTCTCTGTTCCATTGGGAGATTTCCCCTCATTTTCTTGGGACCTGACTTGATGGAAAATCTCTCCAGCAGGCAGACAGACTGCAACAAAACAGATTTAGTTTTCAGTCAAATTGTGAAGGTTAAAAATCTCTGCAAGGTTATTATCACTGTCTATATCTTCCTGTCCCGGTGATGACCAATCCCTTGTGAATGTGAAATCTCCCCGATGTAGAGAGTAGTAACTTTTTACTTTTCCCAAGTTTATTTCAAACTTTAAAAAAATACGTTTTGCCTGCAGTTAGGCTTTTTGTTAAAACGGCATCAACTCAAAATATATGATCACTGAAAATACACTATACTTTACCTCTAATGTTGATGGGATGGGATAAAGTATTTGCAACAAATAGAAAATGTTGAACGGTTTCCTTTTAACCGTGTTGCACAATTAAGAAACTGAGTTTTCAAAGTTCCTTTGTGTTGTGATTGGATAAAGTCTTTATGTATAATTATTATTACTGTCTTGCAGGCCCCATTAATGAAGAGAACTTCTTTGAATGGGAAGCTCTAATCATGTGAGTAATTCATAACATACACTGTATTATTAACCAGAACAGTAATGCTATTGTACGCTTCATTCCGTTCTTGTGAATGCATGCAGGACTGAAGTGGATACATTCTTTGTCTTGGAATAATCCCTATACACTTTCATTTTCTCACACTGTGACTGTAATTTGCTAACAGAGCGTGCCTACATACCTCAGGGAAAGTATTATGGGTTGTTGGCGATGTCAGCACTGGAGGGATTGGCGGTTATGTACGGCTCTCACCTGCTTGTCTGAAGCTCGTAAAAATTATATTTATGTTTTTTTACTCTCTGACTTCCCCCTAGGAATTCCCCTTAGCCGGGATCTGATGTTGATCTTTCACTTCTGGTTTCACTCCAACATCTGTATAATACTGCAGGGTGGGGAAATAAAAACATTTTTAATATCTTCAATAACAATAATTTTATTAGAGGCATCTATTGTATCCTCAGTGTTTAGCATTCAATTGTTTGTGGTAACTTGGATTGTTAATAATTTGCAAAAAAAATCGTTTCTATAGTACATTAGTCATCTTGAATGCATTATGGTCTTAAGGTGTGATCTTACACTTATAAATTAGAGAAACTACATACTATTTATGTAGATTACAACTAAATAGAGAAAATTGATTTGCAGATATATTTTCCAAACAAATGGAGATTTTCCGATCACCTAAATATGTGTTTGTAGATATGTCTGATCTGGGGAGATTCATGGAATTCATTAAAGTGACACTAAATACAGGAGGTAATCCTTAAAATTGCATTCAAGTACCTTAACTATTAACAAAAATGTAACTTATTTGTGTATCACTCGGCTGTAGATCTTCAAATCATCTCTGAATTCATACTGACACTGTACTTCCTTCTGGAGGGTGGCTACTTTTGTTCCCCATGGTCCCTGTGTGTGTTGTAAAGTAGCCGCCGCTCCAAACTAGCTCCCGTGATGGAATACAATCTCACATTTAGTTTACTTATTTGTATTGAGATTGTAGTCCATCACAGGAGTGAGCTTGGAGCGGTGACTACTTTGCAACACACACAGGGACCATGGGGACCAAAAGAAGCCACCCTCCAGAAGGAAGGACAGTGTCAGCATTAAATTCAGAGATGATTTGAACGGCCTGAAAACTGGAAAAATGTGTATGATCATATTAAGGGCTTGATTACACCAGTGGCTGTGCGTGTCCCAGGACAGTACTGATGTGCTTGATGGGGCCGAATCGCACTGTGTTATTAAAAAAAAGTACTGCGCGCCGTACTTTTTTAGCGCACACTATTGGATTGCACTGGAATAAATGGGCAGCAAAGCCCAAACGCATGTGAACAAGCCCTCAGGCAAATTCTGTTTTGAGAAAAAGATGGGAAGATCCATTAAAACTGAACTCTGGGCACCCACTGCAAGGGTAAAGGGTTCTTTCTTCTCCTGGAGTTTAGCTTTAAGTTCTTCTGATTTGTGAAACTATTTGTTCATTGTTACAGATAGTCAGCTTGGGGGATGACATTTCCTGTTGAATAGATCGGTTACCTTAGCCTTTTAGCTGTGTGCTGAATGACCGGTCTCCTCAGTGCCTCCTTATGTAGTCCTGCAGATCCCTCCTTCCTACACCGCTGGAAGCCAAAGATTGGGAAGTTGGTGATGGAATGAGCCGTATTTCACAGAAGAATTTCTCCTGACTGGAGAAAGGTAAGTAAAACAAATGAAACAACAGGGGTCCTCTAGAGCGGTGTTGGAGAGTTTTAGGGAATAACTGACCTGCCTAGAAGTACAAGAGGAACTTCACACATCTTAAAAATGACAATGAAGGCACAAATACTTATAATCTACAGGCTTTTTATTATCTACATGCCTTATTATTCTTATTACGGTGGCCATTGTCACTAAGGACAGATAAATCCATCCCCCTTTACTTCCTGGAAATGTGGGTCACTCATGTGACAATACACACCATTGTGGGCTGGGGATGCATTTCCCCTGAGATCTGGTGAGATTTTGCAGTTTACAGATGAGATTTCCCAGGAAGGCACTGGTGATGTTGCCTTCTCAGGATGTATTTGTGAGGCCAGGGCTACATAGCCAGTGCCTTACGCAGCCAGAAAGTGGAAAAACAGTAATTGTAATTAAGTGCAAAACTAATGAATATAAGATGATTTCAAATCGGTATACAAAGCTGCATGCTGATTTGATTTTTAGTGAACGGTATAAAGGTTCGCTTTAAGCAACAAAGTCAAGAGAGAGGGCATAGCTTTGGAGGAAGCAGATAGTGCTAGCGCTGTCTTATCCCCGAGATAATAAATAGAAGTAAGACAAGGTTTTCTAACCTGTTTGATCTCTTCTAGTACACATGCAATGAGAGAATTTTATGTAGCCTGCCACTGTAGACGTATCTTCCTGAAATGCTATTTGCATGGCTGTCATGCCAATGTTTATCTTCTACACTTTGAGCCACTGACCTGGAACAAAGTTTATTGTTAAAGAATTTTCTTTGGCGCTCAAAATTTTCTGCATTTTCTTCAAGGCCTGTGACTCAAAAGTATTGAAGCTAGATCCAGCAAAGCAACTGGAATTCTCAAAGGCAACTCAGCCATGACAGCCCTAATGTGTCTCTCATGAAAGGTTTACCTAAAATGCAGGGGCTGTCATTTCTGACATCCTTCTGAAAATGCTAGTTACCTGACCTTATCTGGAGCATTCTTGCTCCAGGGCAGTAATTCAGAAAGTACTGAAGCCTGTGAATTAGCATGGCAGCCAAGAAAATGGAGAGGTCATCAGTGGAAGTCTCCTTTAACCCCCTAAGAACAGGTATGGCAAGTTTAATGACACAGGCTGAACTTCCATGATGCTGGAGGCCCTTATTTGGTGGCTGTGGGGGAAGGCTAATAGCATGAGAAAGGGAAAGGATTAGAACCTTGGCCAGGATTTATTTTATTGCCTGTGCCCCCACTATGTGCAGTCTTTCTCTTCCTGCTCCAGTGATACCTGGGAGAGGAAGTAGAGGCAAAACACCACAATGGGAACACAGCAAAAAAAAAAAAAACCCTGTCGGAAGTTCTAACCCTTCCTCACTTTATCTATAGAAAACATTTAACTGCATTTGAGCTTTAATTCATGGTATTTGCCATGTCAGGCAAGAATGGGGCTGCCAACATTTGCCTGAGTGAGGTTACTGGCCAGTGTTTCTACACAGGAAAATCCTCCCCCCACTAGAATAAAGCACGTCACAATGTCACTCTGAAGACTGGACCCTACGTGGCCCCGAAATATTGGTGTTTTATGACAAATTGTAATGATGACTCAATTGATAGAACCAGGATCTATTCTTGTATTTTGTTTGTGCTGGTGATTATCTGGTCTTTGCTTTAAAGCATGTTTCCTTCAAATAGAATATTTCAAATAAATATTATTTCAAAATCATTTTCAGACTGACCTCAGGCTCAACCGTTTCCTGTTATATTGCATTGTATCCGCCCCCCTCCTGTTTTCTATAGGCAGCCTGTAGTGGGTGGATTTGCTGGGTCCTTCCCACAGCTCTGCTATCTGTATAGAATATGTGCAGCACTGCTGCTTTTGCAAGGTAAATATCTACGTTTGCAAAGGTATTTGGTGCACACAAGGTGGATTTCTGTTACTGTTAAAGTGACATTAAAGGCAAAAATGTTTTTGCCTCAACACAACGTTAATGTCAGCACTTACCTTAAATGATGTCTCTTAATCCGATCATCTTCTTCTTTCCTGTAGTTTTCAGCTGTCTCTCCAGTGCTGCGGCCAGTGTCCGATCCAGCGCTGACTCCTCTGTGATTGCTGGCACTTCCTCTCCTACGGTGTCTGCATGCGGGTACACGCGTCCATATACTTACCTTGTGTCTCTCCTTGTGTTCCGGCCGTAAATGTAATCTGCGCATGCGCCTGCCCCAGGATCCTTTGTGGCCACCCCTGCAGTTTCAAATTTTCGGACGGGAGCGTGCGGGGATAATACAGGTAAGTTTAAACCGCTGTTAAAGCGGGGTTTTTTGTTTAAAAAATAAACTTTTTGCATATATCTTCTGCTTGCTAGCAGTAGATATATGCAAAAAAAGCTGAGGGTTTAGAAACCCTTTAAGGAACATATTTAAATGAAAGTTAAGGAGAGCTATGAGGTGAGTGATTTTCACTCACCTCATAGGTCTAGTCGACCTGTGGCAATGAGAGTGTCACAGGTCGGCTCAGTAGATCGGGAAGTGAGCGAACACATACGGGCGTTCGCTCACCTCTCGATCCTGTTACAGCTCTCTGCCGTGACAGGGGAGGGGCTGGATTCCCCCCGCTCCGATCCGCCAGCGCTGACTGGGGGGAGGGGGTGGGTACAGCTGGGTCTGCCTCTAGATAGGCAGAGCCAGCTGTCAGTCACGCAGCTGGGCGGATCCAGACATAATTGTCGGGATCCGCTTCAGCTGCGGCGTCTCAGTATACTGTGAGCTGTAGCTCGCGGTATACTGAGCTTAGGGTGACGGGAGGACGATAGTTTGTGTCCTCCCATTACCCTAAGGAGAACTATGGGGAAAAGCCCTAACCCCATAGTTCTCCTTTAAGTTCAACTTTGAACTAAGCTGAACAAGTGATATACAACTGGTAAAATATTTGGGAATTTATATTTACGTACAATTGCCAGTTTGATTTTTACATATCTGGTTTTTAATGTTTGTTAACTTTATTAGTATTAGTTTCATTTATTGCAGCCTTTGTTATTGTGGTCCTTCACTGTGTATAACCACAAACTATTACTTTGTGCATTCATTTTGTTCCTCAAGAGAGCAGACAAGTATTATGGTAGATACTTGTCAATATTTCATGTGAAGTCTCTGTCCACTTGAAAAGATTGCCCCAGCTCTTTCAAACAGCTGCCACCCGCTTGTATGACGTGTATCATTTAAGACATGCCTTGCAGGCAGATAGTTCAATTATAGCCTCACACACCCTGACTATTAAGAGGAGCGCCGTGACCTTGCCATTACAGCATGCTTTGATTTCCTGTGCTGTGTTGTTTTGTTTTTTTACCCATCCTTGGAAAAAAAATGGCAAGTATCAGGCTAAAGTCTTTGAAGTGTATATTTTTAACAGAAACTACAAGGTGCTTTATTAGGGGGAAAAACATCCTATGCCCTTTATACTTGTTGTATAAGAAACTGGACTGTACCTTCAATGGGTTTCTGACATGAAAGATAGACTTAATTCACCGAGCAATGATTTCACACCTGGAGATTAGGATTCTTAAAACAGAAACAAATTCCTAGGATTTTGATCAGGGAAAATCTTTTTGACTTGATTGTTTTCCTTTACATCATTATTTCTTTCTTTAATGGAATAGGGAAAACATTGCCTTCAGAGTGTTTATTTATAGATATGAACGTAATTGTTCAAACATGCTAGAGCTTCAAAAAACTTTGTTGTGTAACATTTGTAAATACGTGTGGGGTCATCCATTACATTGAGAGAGTGATCATTTTTGCATTCACGATCTGACCACCCTCAGAGCAAGCTGTAGACGGAACTCTCTATAAATCAGTTTATTTCAATAAAACGGGGGATACTGAGCCGGAGATTGGCTCCAGAATATCAGTGCTGGGACAGTATCGATTGGGCAAACTTCCATTGATTTTTCCATCCAAAAATACCAGAATATGAGAATAACTCAAAACACTTATGCAGAACTAACTTTATCTAGTTGTTATTGGGAATTAGGAATGTTTTTTCCCCGCCTGTTTTCATTTTTTTTCTTTTCCTCTGACCAACTGCAGATTTCGGCCCCTTTAACACAGGCAGTGCGTTTGGTCCACCTGTCAGTTTTTCAAGTGGACCTTATCAGACACCCAATGCTAGTGTATGGGTAGCCGGATGTCCGTTTAAACCTGGTTACCCAGAACTCTGGCCTGGTCCAGGAAAAACAAAACTGACCCTACACGTGTTAGTCTACTTCCTACTTTCCATAGACTGACATGGGGTCCGGCAGTTTTAGTTCTTTCCTCCATCACAAGATGGAGGGAAAAAGTGGATGGACACGGATGTCACATCTTTGACATATGCTCCGTGCATGGATCCCCTCCTGATCAGCCCGTGTGATAGAGACCTTAAGTAGAGTATACACAGGTAGATTTTCACACCAACGTTCGTATTAAAAAATCCCGTCGGAACGTACGATAATACCGCCAGGCTTAGCTATTGTCCTTCGGAATGTCGTTTGATTTTTATTTAACATTTATTTTCGGAATGAATGGAGTTTTCCGACTGAAAACCACATTCACTGTTAGATTTTCGATCGAGAAACATTTTCCAACATGCTCCTTCTAATTATTTTGTCACTGCGGTCGAAACCAATGATTCATTTCACCGTATCAATAATTAGAAAGTCGAACAAACGCTCCCAAATCAATTTCTTTCATTCGAAATTCTCACTGTGTATACCACACTTTAGCGTTTTGTTTGTGCAAGGTTTTTTCATTTATTTATTTTTGTCTTGTTGTTGAACTTGATGGACGTGTCTTTTTTCAACTTAACTGTATAATAGAACATACTATTATATTCTTTAGTACAATGCAGCATATGTGAGTTTATTTCAGGTTCTTCTGCCTGACGGTACCACCTGAATACAGAGGCGAGACATAGAACTATTTAAAATATTTTGTTCATATGCATTTATTTTCAGGTCACTGGGTAAATCAGACTCTTTATTTTAGCAGCAAGAACTGCCAATTCTAGCATTGACTTCTCTTACAAATACACAACAGGCATCGCCTTATCTAAATTACAGTTTGAAAAGTATGTATGCATGTTTAGAGGTCAAGCAAAACTATTGTCCCCTGCAGGCATTTGTGAGCCTGCTGGTTACTTTGCACTTACATCACAACTTTCACACCGTTTAGGTGTAAGTATCTCCCCAGAGGTGTCTGGGGTCATATGAAGGCTAATTTGGTGGTCAAAATAAGTGTGACAGAGAATCTTTTGGTTAGCACAGCATCTTCTGAGGATAGCACAACTGATCCTGCTGGTTTGTTGAATGGCACAATCTTATGTAGTCTAGTTGTTGGGAGAGTGCATGATCAGGCAGAACTTCAAAGCTTAGTTTTGGATAGTAGAGAGGAATTAAACCTCACTGTCTCCATTGGAAAGATTTCCCCTCACTTCCTGTCCTGGTTTTACAGTGGGAAGCAAGGAAATAGGGGCAGGCAGAAACGAACCTTATAAAGGATGCACATTTGTTCTTGTAATTCTCTCTTTCTCCCTTAGAAAAATATTTTCAGGCTTGGCAAAATGTTGTTACACTCCTATTAGATTGTAAGCTCTCACGAGCAGGGCCCTCCTAAACCTATTGTACTAAAATTGTATTGTAACTGTACTATCTCCCCCATTTTGTAACTGTTGATGCTATATAAATCCTGTAGTGTAATAATAATAATGCTATAGCAGTATACCTTGGGGGATGCTAACATTTTAACAGACTAAGCTATAGATTGGTACAATTGATGTGCCTGTTATGAATATTACGCACAGCAAAGTGTCAGTTTATGAACATTTTATTTTTGGTCGTGTATTTGGCATCTCTCACAAAACAGTTCTGTCCTCACATCCATGCAATTATTGTTTGCCCATATACTCTTCTAGTTATTGCAGCTCTATTCACCTTTGTAGCTCTCTGTAGGCATTAAGACTTTTGTTGTCCACATTCAGTAATTACTTTCCCTAGTATGGTTTATTAAAGGACTAAGTCGCATAGAGTGGCTATAATAATTCTGATTCTGACCACAACGTGGCAGACTGATGACTGTGGTGTGGATCTGGCTATTTAGGGTTGCCATAGAGGGCAAAAATAAACTGTAATTGCATACAGATCTCTGTGACATGAAGCTGGACCTTCGAAGAGGGAAAGAAATGATCTACCTGTTAGCCAGGTCACAAGATGGCACATGTCATCTAGTACGGCACATGTCTTCTTGCCCAGCTATGGTCACTCTTAGCCAGTTAAATTTTAGTCCTGGAATGGAAAGCTTACATTTATTTTTTACAACCTGTTCTGGAAAACATGTTTATGTGTAGCTTATTTTTCATCCTGCGCATTTACTTTTATTCTTTGTGCATAATCACTTTTTAAAGGTTGTCTATTCTTCCTGTCTCTTCAGGGGCCCAGAAGACACATGTTTTGAGTGTGGGGTATTCCCAGCAATCCTCAGCTTTCCCCTAGATTATCCACTAAGTCCTCCTAAAATGAGGTTTACCTGTGAAATGTTTCATCCAAACAGTAAGTAATTAAATCAACAGAAGCTTTTTATCCTCTAATGAATTGTATAAATTGGTTTTGGGGTACTTACTGTTTATGAGCGGACATCCTTGGGATTTTGAGATCATTTGAAAGGTTAGTTTAATACTCAAAGGATGCAGTCTTTGCCTCACCATTTTTATTGGCACCATTATCATAATACTTGATATTATTTCCTGGTAATGTGTACTTGAAGAGATTAATTTTTCTCTTGGTAGTTTACCAGGATTGAGGCATACGAAATGTAATCCGGCCTTATACCTTCCTGATTTATTACAGTCATTATTCACTAGACCCTTTTGGCTTCATTTGATATAAAGTACTATTTCTTAAGTGCTTATTCTTAATGTATTAACGTTTAACAACCAATTGGCATTCATCTTGTCCTGATCTGACTTCAGCTGTGTGAACTTGATTGGTTGCTATGAGTAATTGTACTTAAGATTTAGCACTCATTCATTGAATGGAGATGTTTATGTCATGTACTTAGCTGCTTGTTAAGACTTTTCTAAAAATCCAAGTTACATTGTCACCATTCTTGGTGAATAATGATGGAGAGAACATTAGTAACAGGAAAAGCTAGATAGTGTATTGTGTAGCATTATAGTTGGTCAGAATGAACCCATTACAATAAAGGAAGCAGAAAGTAAGGCCCATTGCATAGTTGCCCAATAGATATGTCCTTGTAAGTCTTTGCAGCCAGTGCTGCCATTACTTGCAGACATGCTTTATCACATGCGTACAAAGTGCCCTTACCTTTATGGTAAATGCAGAGCCTTATGTATACAGCGCATTGAAGTGCATCTGTCTCCACAGATCGGCATTCCCGAGCAGGAGTAGGTGTACTGGCCAGCATTCTGTGTGCATTACTGACTGATTTTAAGATAGAGATAACTGCAGGGTCTATGGAAATTGTAGAACACATCTAATGGCATCAGCTATATCAGGAGACTAGATTATTAACCATACCCCAAAGTCAGGTTTTACATTTAGATTGAATAACAAAAACCTGCGCTCATGGGCGAAAAAAACAAGAAAAACCGGACTTGCTAGAAGCTGCTACAACTCAGGCCTTACGCATAGAACAATCACCAGTATAGCACTTACAGCCTCATGGTGTTAAACCCAACAGTGTGAATTGCAAACCTAAACGGTATTATGTGAAAAAATAAAAAGCATGAAATACTTTTGCAAGAGTGGGATTATTTTCAACAGATCTGTACCACATATATCTAAAATCAAATGTGATAATAAAATATCTCCTAATAAAAAACATGAACAGTGAACCACTTAGTATAATATGATCAAAGTGAATAATATATAATATATCCTCAAATAAATAAGTGAAACAAATGTCAAACAAAAATCTGTGAAAAAGAAAAAAAATGTCTATAACAACCAATATGTGTACAATCTTAACACAAACTAGTCGTCAATCACTGGAGCCTTTTTTTTTTTTTTTTATCCAATTAACCGATTAATCGAACTTAATAATCAGCCAACTAATCGATGATGAAAATAATCGTTAGCTGCAGCCCTACTCTAGATAATCCAAACAGTCAGAGTCAGAAGAAGAGAAAGTGTGTCCCATTCAGTGATACTTCGTGATGTAAAAGAAGGAAGCGCAGAAATCCCCTTTAGGGTATGTACTCACCGGACCGCAGATGTTTTCAGCCCGTGTACAGCACCAAGATGCAGGTAGCCGTTCGCCGTCCGCTTCACAATCCTGACCTTCACAGAGTTCGCTGCTGTTCCTATGTCAAACTTCCGTTACATAGACACATAGACGTTTTCAAGTCTTGCCAACCCTTGAAACCGTCTGTGACGAAACGCGTCGGGGGCGGTCCTGCAGTCACGTCACACCTTCAGTCTCATTGAGTCTGTTTTTAGACTGACCGGCCGGCTTTTTGGAATTTCGTTTTATACTTTTTTTAAGCGCTTTTTTATTCAATAAATTATCCTAATTTACTACACCATGGAAGTACTGCCTTTTCTTTCCTGGCGTCGAACGGAAGTTTGACATAGGGACAGCAGTGAACCCTGTGAAGGTCAGGATTGTAAAGAGAGGATGGCGAACGGCTACCTGCATTTCGGTGCTGTACACGGCCTGAAAACATCTGTGGTGCGGTGAGTACATACCCTAAGGCATTGTTCACACCAAATGCAGACCAGATCCGGTCAGGTTTCTACACACGCACTATGCGTTTTTGACGCGCTTTTTTTTTTGCCCAGGAAGCTAACAAGGTTGTGTGGTCATTTCCTTTTACCTCTGACCTTTCATTAGCTGTTCCGATTATTTCCTGCTTCCTCTGACCTTGTTTCACATGTAAAATTGTTGCAACATGGATCCATGGGATGCAGGCATGCTCCTGTTGATGGTTATTATACTGCTACGCCATTGTGTTGCTAAGGGGATACATATGACATGTAATATCACAGACAGCCACACAAGCTGCATGAAAAGCAGCTGCAGGTGTCAGTGAGCAAACGGGCAGTGTGATAAGGAGGAGTGGTGGGGGGAAGGGGGGTGGATGGAATACTGCATTTGAGGAACTACTAGTATACAATGCCATTCACATTGAAGTACTCACCACAGCTCTCCTTATCTGTCAAGGACATATCCTTATATCCTGGGAAAACTCTCCCTGCTATCAAACTCCACTGGTCAGCCTTCTTTCTATTGTTCTTATATTGAAAGTGTCTGCTGTCATATAGCTCAGGGCACTGTTGAACCATACTTATGAATCTCTCTGGGTCACAAAACTGGTCCACCATTTTTCCTTTGCTCTCCAGCTCACAAGGTCACCTTTTCCAAAGACAGGAAGTAACAAAGGAAGATTAGGTCATGACAGATGACCACAGAGGGTTTTTTTCTTTATGGTTATTTTTTCCCATTGGGTTGCATTGCGTTGCGTTTTTGATGCGTTCCAGAGCAGGTAAAATAGGGCTTGCCGCAGTTTTTTCACCTGCTCTGGATCTGGTCTGGATTCGCACGCTGCGATGTGAACTGGAGGTCAAAATACCATAGGAATACATTGGACGCAGTTTTGATCCGGTCTGCACCTGCTCTGGTCTGGATCTGCTCCGCGCTTGGTGTGAACAAGCCCAAAGGGGATTTCTGCACTTCTTTCTTTTACATCACGAAGTATCACTGAATGGGACACACTTTCTCTTCTTCTGACTCTGACTGTTTGGATTATCTAAAGTAATTGGAAGAAGAATGGGAGATCGCACCATTTGAACATATTGGTTGTTATAGACATTTTTTTTCTTTTTCACCCATTTTTCACACATTTTTCTACACATTTTTTGGAAACATCAATTTATGACATTGTTTTGCTATTATTGTGATATTTGTTGAACTTATCCATTAGATGATATATTGAATATCACTTACCTTGATTATTCTACAGGTGAAACTCGAATAATTAGAATATCGTGCAAAAGTAATTGCAGTAAGTGCTGCAAAAGGGGCCCAAACCAAGTACTGAGTATATATGCATGCTTGTACTTTTCAGAGGTCCGATATTGTTCTATGTACAATCCTTGTTTTATTGATTGCATGTAATAATCTACTTTTTTGAGGTTGTGGATTTGGGGTTCTTGGGGTTTTCATGAGCTGTAAGCCATAATCATCACAATTATGACAAATCACGGCTTGAATTATCTTGCTTTGCATGTAATGAGTCTATCCCATATATTAGTTTCACCTTTTAAGTTGCATTAGTGAAATAAATGAACTTTGCACGATATTCTAATTATTCGAGTTTCACCTGTATATCATATAAAGTTCACTGCTTTGGGTTTTCTGCTTGGAGATTTTAATAGTCACATTTTATTGTGACATTTTGTTTCACAGATCCATTTGAGGATACATGGTATTGTTCACTTTGATTATATTATACTGAGTGGTTCACTGCTTATGTTTTTATTGTGACATTTGTTTCACTTATTTATTTGAGGATATATTATATATTATTCACTTTGATCATATTATACTAAGTGGTTCACTGTTCATGTTTTTTACTAGGAGATATTTTATTATCACATTTGATTTTAGATATATGTGGTACAGATCTGTTGAAAATAATCCCACTCTTGCAAAAGTGTTTTATACTTTTAATTTTTTTCACATAATACCGTTTGGGTTTGCAATTCACACTGTTGGGTTTAACACCGTGAGGCTGTACGCGCTATACTGTTGATTGTTCTTTACATTTAGATTAGCACTTTTGCATAATTCAAAAAAAACCACAACTTTTAAAAGTGTTCCAAATTCCTTTTAAAACATATGAATGCAGCAAATATACATGTTAAAAGGCAAGGATGGTGTTATAGGTGGGAGTATTGTAGAAAACACTTAATATGTACAACATTTCTCTGAAAGATCAGCAACCAGTATCTGGGTAAGAACAGGTTAATATGTAGACTTGTGTGTGTGGTTTCTTTCTTGCAGTATATCCGGATGGGAGAGTATGCATCTCTATTCTCCATGCTCCAGGGGATGACCCGATGGGTTACGAGAGCAGTGCAGAGAGGTGGAGTCCAGTACAAAGTGTGGAGAAAATTCTTCTGTCTGTTGTCAGCATGCTAGCAGGTGGGCAATTTTCTCTTTCAGTGGTCTATTAAAGTGGTGTGTTCCAGAAATAACTAGAGTCTAAAGGAGTTCCTGACCTTACAAATGAGGATGTGTTAATCCATAGCCATTATGAGATTCTCTTTACATACCGAAAGTGAGCTCTTCAATTGATAAAAAACAATTACTTTGTCACACAGCACAGTACAAGCATCGCTACGTAATTGTCTGTCCACACAGTAAAAAAAAATATACAGGATGCTGACCAAGTTTAGTTCTGTGTTTCTGTCAGTCTCAGCACTATTGTAGGTAAGCTCATGGTGTTGGCTCCTCTGCCTCACCTGGTCCACTTGCTAAAGGTGTCAGCTACGCTGTTCAAGGCAGTATTGACTTGTGGGATTGACAGAAGAGTTGGTTGTTAAATCTTCATTCTGCCAGCTAGCAAAGGTTAATAATGCAGGCTTCAGTCCTCTTTTTTTATATATATA
>NW_017306402.1:2138513-2159971 GCF_000935625.1 Nanorana parkeri | reverse complement strand
TATATATTTTTATAATATATATATTTCTTTAGTGTGACACTTATCAGTTCAGTTTATTTTGTTCAGAATTTTTAAGAAACTGCCCTAAAATCATTAGTCTGCATTGTTTTAGAAAAAACGTCTGTAATTGGTATCGGCTAGTACCTTAGGGAAAGTACTTGTACTTGGTCTTGAAAAAATGGTATTGGGACATCCCTAGTTTCCAGCTTTTAAAATTTCTCTGAAAAGGTATCCAGTGGTCTGCAAGACATTTGGCTCCTGTGACTTTGGAGGTCTTTTAAAAACATTTAGTTTCTTCAACTAACCCTATTATCAGATGCATAATAGGATGTGGAGGATTTCAGAGGTTTCCGCATGTGGATGTTTAGGTAAAAATCAAATGGTTTCACATCTCTTCTCTTTGGCTTTTCATCAGTTTCACAGCGTTTGTAAAAAAAGAAACCTGTACAGAGAGACTCTTCACATATGCTTGTCTCCTATTTAGGGGGCCTCTTGGCCTTGGAAGAAACAAAACAATTTCTATTTTGGTAGTTTCAGGTTTCACTTAGATGGCTGATCAAACCTCTGAAAAGGGTTAGAAAATGATCATCACTTCTCTGAGGGGAATTTGTTTTGAACTTCTAATAAATTCAGTCTAAGACATGACCTTTTTCCAAGAGAAAAGATGTTAAACGTTTCATTCTATAAGGCCTTTTATGTTTATAGGCTGACTTCAGTAGCTAGAATAGAGGCCAGGTCCCCTATGGGAATTCTGACTGCAACAATTTCACTAGTAATTCAGGTTCCTTATAGATAAAAATATGAATGTGTGAAAGAAAGCTGGCATGCTTGACAGAACAATTGAATTCCCATTCCCAAAGACTTAAAATGTCACTCTTGGCAGTAGAGCCTTTGCAAGGAATGACAGACTGTCTAGGGTACATCTAGAGCTGAAGAGCTTATCCTCAAAGCACCAGAAGTTTTCAGTAGTCTAAAAAAAATTCAGTCTGATGATAACGCTGTAGTTTTGATGATTTTTGTTTAGGCCAAAATTTACAGAACATGTCTTTTTCTGTAGCTCACATAATAGGTACAATTCGTACCCTAGCAGACTGAATATGAAATTATGTTTCTGTAGCTCTTTGTATTCATCTGCTATATTCCTTTAGTGCTATATATCGCTATTGCCTGAGGAAGGGAACCCTGCACACCATTAAACACCAGCTGATGTGGTAAATTTTACCAAGAACTTCATCAGAAGAAACATATGTGCTATTGACCAGCTTTACTCAGTTGATTGTTGCTTCCCATGCCTTTCACAGCAACCTTTTCCTTTGCCAGTGCTTGCACAACTGCTGGCAAATATGAACTGTTCCGCTTATAAACAAGTTTTCCGTACATAACCAGTGAACAAAAACTCTACTCCAGTCTGTCCCCAGAGACCCAGTTATTTCTGTTGTTGGTGCCACCATCTTCTGTTAACATGCTGCATTCATTTTGCCTCAATTTTCACAAGATTCCCCGTGCCCTTAGAGCTCGTACACCCTGAAAACATCTGTGAGCCACAACCATGCTTTACAGTGGGGCTGGTATTCTTGTCGCTATAGGCCTTGTTGACCCCTCTCCAAACATAGCGTTTATGCTTGTAACCATAAAGCTCTATTTAGGTCTCGCCATTACAAATTACTGTGTGCCAGAAGCTGTGAGGCATGTCAAGGTGTTGTTGGGCTTATTGTAACCGGGCTTTTTTGTTTACATCAGTTTGCACATCATTTGTCAGTTCAGTTTGCATCCATGTTTTACATGTCTGTAGTATGGTAAATTCCCATAATTTTTTGCTTTTCCCCCGCAATCAATTAAACTTCCCATGCTGTATTACGACATCAATCCCAAAAAACGGTTGTAACCTGAACTGATGTAAACATCAGTGCCGGTAAGTTAAAACAGAGAGCGGATCCATCTCAAATTGTGGACCTCAACTGACACTGATGTTTCCTGATGTAATCAGTCATCAGTTTTCATCCGCACTGCCATAGACATGTATTGTTGTATGTTTTTTATCTGCAAACGGAGGGCTGAAAACCTGACAACCTGAACGCACGTGTGAAAGGGGCCTGAATGTTGAATTGTATGTTCCGTTTATGTTCACCCTTATTCAAGAAGCTGTTTCTAGTTGAGAGCAGAGAAAGTGTAAGATTGAAAATTTGCCTTAATGTCTTGAAAACATTCATATATTCTACTTTTTTGTGCAGTCTCACATTTTGACTTCTGTTCCAGTACCATTAAAGAGTAATCTTATGTCCGCCTTATTTAACTTAAATACTGGATAGGTATGTAGAGCCAAAGGAAATCTCACCGCTCCAATTCTTTAGCCACCATCAGGACTCCCCAGGTGATGGTCAGCAAATCCAGTATAACAGTGAATAAAAGTGTATAAAGCAACAAATGCCCCCAAATGCAGTGCTGGCATTTGTTGCTTTATACACTTTTTTTATTCACTTTTATACTGGATTTGCTGTGAATTTCAATAAAGTCTGCAGTATTGGAATTCACTAGATAGGTATGGCTTGAATTTTATGTTTTGTATAACGATTCTCATTTTTTTTTTTGGGTGATTCAAGTGGAATCTTCAAAGCTTGTTTTTCAGTAGGAAGATTTTCTTTTATGTATACAAGCCTTAGGCCTTGTTCACACCAAATGCAGAGCACATCCGGTCAGGTTTCTGCACACGCACGCTAGTCTTTTAGACGTGTTTTTGATGCGTTCCGGGCTCTTTTTGGTTAAAAAAAAAAAATTACGTTTAAAATGGGCTTTCAGTGCGTTCCAGGCATTTGCATGTGTTTTTGATGTGTTCCAGAGCAGGTAAAATATTGCCTGCTGCAGTTTTTTCACCTGCTCTGGATCTGCTCTGCAACTGCACGCTGTGATGTGAACTGGAGCACAAAAAAATACCATTGGAATACATTGGACGCAGTTTTGATCCGGTCTGCAACTGATCTGCTCTGCACCTGCTACGCACTTGGTGTGAACAAGGCCTCAACTTTCATCTACAGTATTCCTTTGTCAGTCCTTCTCCACTCTACTTTTTAAAGTACAGTATATCTAAAGCCAAACATTTTCTTTCCATCTTAGATAGAGTGTGAGAGGGTTGAAACTGCTGCCTGGTTTGTTTGTTTTTTTGCCATCTGTGTCTTTTTAGGGAGATTTCCTGTTCTGTAGACTCAACAGGAAATGAGAGGATATCTGTCCAAACTCCCCTCTTAGACAGTTGTCACAGAAATAAGTGTCCTTTTTGAAAAACTTCCCCTCTATTTCTGTTCTCGTGGCAATTCAAAGTTGTGGATTTACTCTCTGTTTCATCCCTGGTTACATTGGTGATCTGGACAATTAAAGAAAGCAAATCTGTCTAAGGCCCCATTCACACTGAGCAACACTTACCTCGAGCGGGTTTCCAGCGCGGCCGGGATAACGAGCAACAGGCAACAATCACCGTTGGGCTGCATGCAAAAAGAGAAAAATCGTGCGACTTCCGCGGAAAAAAGGGTCCTGCGACAGCGACGAGCGATAGGCAACATGGAGCTGTAGAATAGAACAGCTCCATTGAAAATCATTGGATGGCAACTTCTCATGATATCGCTGGGCAAATGTGCGCGATATCGTGGCAGAAATCGCGCGTTTAAATGCTGAGTGTGAATGGGCACTAACAGGACAGATGGAAATTGAAACTGAACAAAAGAAAAGGCCTGCACTCTGAGAGTTTGATGAAAGACCTCAAAATTTACTTAGGTCTTAGTTGCAGAAATCGCATCATACAAAAAAGATCCTCATTCTCAAGGTTAAGAACCAACCAATTACAACCTGTATGACTTTAGATTTGCTGGGTCCATTGAAGAACAACAGAGCAGAATAAAGTATAAAGGGATACAGGGAACTCAGTATAAAACAACTCAATGTTAGCCCACACAATATGGGAATAAAGTATAAGTAATGCTGAACGCCATATGGGATGCAGCAATAACAGTTGATGAGTAAAGATAATGGCCATTTGGCAAGGAAAGTTTATGAATTGCACCTTTTTATCGGGATGGAGAGTGACGTGCATCCTGTGAGCTTGAAATCATCTCTTTTGCACAAAGATCTTTACAAAGCAAACAACTAGGAAGGGCCTCCTACTTACAAAAAAAAAGAAGCAAAAAACAAAATGAGATGCTTAAAACGATATCTAAGTATAAGCACAAAGAGAAGCACAAAGCAGCTGACCTAACAAGAAATAATGAAAAAAGTAAGAACCTGACAGTGATCCTGAGAGTGGTTTAACCCCTTACCACTCTATATCTAAAGGGAAAAACACTTTGCCTTTAAGTGTTAATATTCATTGTTGAAGTCAAAGTAAAATTCTTGTTTATATTTCTTTTTCAGAACCAAATGATGAAAGCGGAGCTAATGTAGATGCCTCCAAGATGTGGCGAGACGACCGTGAGCAGTTTAATATGATTGCCAGGCAGACGGTTCAGAAATCCTTGGGATTGTAAAAAGACTTGTCAGTATTGCTTATGAACAGAGTTTTCTCCATGTATTTCTGCCACACAGACACTTTCAAGCAATCCTTGTAATGCTGGGATCATTTACTTTTCTGCTTGTAAAATTAGGTTGTTGGATGTTTTTTTCATCATTACATTTGTTTCCAGTTACAGTGCACCATTATTGCACCTTTCTGTTGTATAAGAATCTCTTGGAACCATGGTATGCAAACTCCCTTACAGTGTTTATAAAATTTACATATATCTCTAAAATGTTTTGGAACATGGCTTATTTCTGGCTGAAGCTGGATGCAAATGATTTCTTGGTATATAGTAGTCAAGTCAATATATATGGACAATTTAAAAAATAAGTGATGATAGGTTTGGGGGAGGATCTATGAGGAAAACAACTCTCTTGATCCTGAAAACATTTCATTGTGTATTTAGCAGAATTGTGCAAATTGCAGGATTACATTTACAGTTTATTTTTTATAAAAGGGTCCACAACCTTCAATACAGTGTTGCAGTTAATGCTGCTTGTTCTCAGATATTTTTACTTGTTAACAATCCAGCATCGCATAGATGTTAGAAGGCCTGAGCTGCCATATTGACGTGCTCTGCCACATCTTTCTGAAATAAATTATTGAAATAATGATGTGTAATTTGTGTGACTGCCCGTTTGTTTTGTCTGTAATTGTGAGGGTCAGGTTGGGTCTCATTAGTGCACTCAGTTTAGTGTTCTGGGAAGGCCAACATTACAGTTTGATCAGCAGTTAGAAGCTAAGACCGTTAAAACATTTCAACACGGCAGGATCTCTTCATCAGATGTGTGCATAGGCACCCCTGACTCTGCTTATATCACTAATGCACCTCCTCCCTCAAGATTGGTCAGCTGTAAAGGTCTGCTAACGCCTAATGGTACTCATAAACATGCAGATTAATGGCAAATTGGCAGGGCTGGGCATTGACCATCTGATGTCCGTGTCTTAAGTGAGCTCTTTGCTTGTCACATATTCCTAACAAAAAAGCACTTGCAGCTGTGTCCTGAATTTGTTTTCCCCTTTAAACAATTACAATTATAACAATTATTTATTTAACATATTCCACAGCTCTTTTCCTTTCGTTTAGAGAAGACAAGTAAGAAACACTGCCAAGCATCATTGACATAAAGAAACAGTAGGTGAGGAGGACCCTGCCCAAACGAGCTTACAATCTGACAAGACTCTTTTAATAAGTAGCTTTACTGTGTTTATTGATTTAAAAAAATTGCAGTCAAACAAAAACATTGAGAATAAGAAATTAATTCCTGCTGACAATTGTTAGTACAGGTTACTGAATGAAGTCTAAAGCCTGGATGATTGATGCAAGTGTACCTCCTACATTTTATTCCGTGCCATTTGTACACATTTAGTCAAAAGAGCATTTGTGAAGTTGGGTACTAATGTTGCATGAGATGACCTGGCTCACATTTGATGTTTCAATCCATCCCAAATGCATTAATTCGTGTTGAGGTCAGGGTTTTGTGTAGGCCAGTATCCTCCACACCAATCTTGTCAAACTATGTCCTTATGTTTTTTTATTTTATTTTATAAATTCTTTTTATTAAAGGTTTTTAGTACAAAACATAGCATAAGCACTCACATCCGTCAGAGGACACAGTTCAGTACAGTACATGGCAAACAAAATACAGTAAAGGAGCCCCCGGTAACAGGAACATACCCATAATCAGGGTCCCCCCGTCCCCAAAAAAGTGTTTGTCCTCCCAACTCCAACTGCCCCATACGGAGTGTTATTACATCTTACACATTTACAATGTGTCCAAGGTTAGACATACAATGGTTATATCACCGCAAGTCACTGGTTCACACTCACTAAGAGGTCCTCATAGGAGAAAAAATTACCCTCTTAGCCTGCCGTATCCGCAGACTCCAACCATCCTCCCCAGACCTTGTAAAACTTACTGGGACATCCTCTCCTCTGATAGGTTGCTTTGTATAGGCGTAAGTAGGAGTTGAAGCGGCCCTTCCAGTCAGAGATGGTTGGAGGTGCACTCTGTCTCCACTGCAGTATCACTACCTTCCTGGCGCAGAATAATAAAATTCCCAGGAATGTCTAACGCAATAGTAGGAGCAAGTGGTTCAGCCAGCCCCAGAATACATGTGTGTATGCTAGGCATGAACGGAACATCAATAAATTGAGCAAAGACCACCCAAAATGCTCTGACTCGTGGGCAGGCCCATAAAATGTGGAGGAGATCCACCTCCAAAATTTGGTGCATCCCTAGTAAGAACCTTTGTTGGCTTTTTATTCCTGTTTGCTTTCCTGCAGGGGAAATTCTCCTTACTTCCTGTTTAGTTCTCAACACCTTAATGCCCTGTTAAGCGTAAATCCCAAGTCCATCCAAAACATATCTTCATTTTGAATAACCTGAGAAGAGATAGAACTGCTGTTGTTATTGCTGCCGAATTTGTATCTGCTTGTGAAACCGCAAAAAATACACAATGCAAAATAAGACAATGCAAAAAACACCTTCACGGCCTAAAACTAAATAGGGTCCTAAAATAGTTTTGCCTACACTTTTGCTAGTACGGTGAGCCTATAAACCTGGAACTGCTTAAAGCTGAGCTCTATGAATACACTAAGTAAAGGGGATATTACTGAACAGGGAATTCACATTCCAAGGCCATTCTCCATCCTTAATGCCCCTGCAACTGAGCTCATGGAGTATTTTGGTATCAATATGAGCCATTCCCTGTTCATTTAGTCTTCTGCATCTACTTTTTGGCATTGTCCTGGCCCCTGGGCTTGTCTATCCACAAGGATGCTCTTTGTGTAAATGTTTTCCTTGATTTTGTACGGGTTTCCACTAGATGCTCTGACCTACTGTTTCATAAGAAGTTTAACTAGCATCTGAATAGACAGACCCTAGAGATTATGTCTACATTTGTGCTGTGTTTATTTGTTGGCTGCCTGTAATTCTGAGAAATGGTGATGTTTATGGCTTCTAATTATGAATGCAGATCAGTGCTTGATGACTGTATTAATGATTTCTTTCATTTTAAGTGCATCATGCAGTGGTTTACAAAGATCCATTCACATCATTCTGTGCCCTTGGGGTACTTATATCTAATATCCTTACTTTATTTATAAAAGCAAAATCTTCAACCAGTTGGCTAAGAAAACCACCTACACAGTGTATGCATACATTCTTTAATAAAAGGTCACTTATCATCTTGTACATTCATTTGTGTCAGACCTGTTTATTAGTGAGAAGAATAATAAATTAGCAGAACCCTTTTACATCTACACTCATGTGAAAAAGTATGTACATCCCATGGACATTGTTGACGATTTGAACATGCAAACATTAGATCTTAATTCAAACAGGGCTCATGGATAAAGAGAATATACTTGACTAAAAACATGTAAAGATATCAAAGAAATCGACTATTAAAGTTTCCCCTTGTTAACATCTCTATCATCCAGGGAGAAGTGGCTCCACTATTACTTGTAATATAGCGACAAACTTCACAAATCAGTTAATCCTTTTATTATACAGACATCTAAAGACAGTTTCCATCTATAAAACCATTTAAAAACAGAGACACACCAGCTGGGGGCCCCCGCTTTTATTCTATGTCCCCTGCCGTAATGAGTCAGAAAAACATGTATCTGAATTACTGTTTCCTCGTCCATTTAATGATGACACCATACATGTATAAAAATCTTCATAGCGCACAGAGTATTGTAGTACTGTCTAAATAAGGTATCAATTGTACAGTCAAGGTTCAGGCCAAGGTATAGATCAATATTGTAAATGATCCAATGGGGGTGATTTACTAACCTAAACACACGCACGCACCAGGTGCGTGTGATTTTTCACACAGCAAAACGTATTTATCAACCAAAAAGTCTCTAAAAGCATATTTCCACTAATGCCATATATGGAAAAATCATGCACATGATGCATATATAATGCTGCTTCACAGTTTAGACAAAAATGGTTAGCTCATGCATTTACATTCCTGCATTCATCAACGCAAGCAACACAACATAGAGCTAATTTACACAACATCAGCTTGCAATTCATGCTTGGCTTTGCACAACACACCTGCTGGGTGTGTACACACTACAAAGGTGTTTAGATTCCACCCATAGATCATGCTGGGAGGGAACACACTACAGAGGTGTATACATGTTCGTGGTGTGTTTATAAGGTTAGTAAATCAACCCCAATATGTTCCATATGCTATATGGATTGCCATCTAAATGTAATTTATAAATCTATCAGCAAGCACTAGACCACCGACTAAAATCACCTATAAATTGCATATAAGAGTCTTATTGGCATATAGTTCTTAAATGAAGGAGGGACTATCTCACCCAACCAGCGTGATGTCAATCAGCATAGTGCACATAGATGTATATTGCTGTTTCCAGTACGCCTGGTGATCACTCGTATGGCAGCTTTGTAATATCCGATGTACCTTTGCCCCTACCGGGTTGAAGCGGGGTGCCTGTGATAGTGTCATGCCTCACAAATCTCTTGACTTCTTCACAAACGCGCACCCTACTTTCAACTCTGTAAAAATAGCAATAGATGTAAAGGTGTACAGTGCAAAAAGTAAGCACATTCTTGGCCTCAGTAGCTTGTATTGCCCCCTTTAGCAGAAATTATTTTTTGTAGGGGTTTTGCATAACTGTCCACCAGTCCTTGAAATTAACTCGGTGATTTTTTTTTTTACCACTCATCCATGAAACATTCCTTAAGTTGCGAAATGTTTGTTTACTTGCATTAATTGACTCTGTTGGGATTCAGATTAGGGCTTTGACTAGGCCAGTCCATAATCCTACATGCCTCCCTTTAGAACCATGCATTGGTGGATTTGCTTAGCATGCTTCAAATCATTATCATGTGGAAATACCTATTTCCGATTCAACTGAACCTTTTAGTTGAATGGCCTCATATTCTCGTTGCGCACACTTGGATTTGATGCAGAAGTCATGTTTGACTCTATGACTACAAGATGGCCAAGTCCTGAAGCAGCAAAGCAACTCCAAACCATAACATTTTTACCAGGATTCTTTGCAGTGTGTATAAGGCAGGGGTGTCAAATTCAAACTTACTAAGGGCCATGCCGAGGGTTGTGAATAAAATCAGGGGCCGGACACAAAGAAAAAAAAAAAACCCTGCTGCTGTACAAAGCTCTGGTCCACTAATGTACTAAACTAAACTAATATGACAGTCCCAGTGTCCTGTGTCTGAGGGAACTATAAATGTCAACAGTCCCTGCCCATTAATTGGACAGTATTTGCCAATAATGGACAATAAATTGCCATTTTATTCCAAAACAATGCACTTTCTCGTTTATTAGTTTAATTATGGGAGTAAAAGAAAGTTGTTTGCAAGGGTGTATCATTTAACCTTAGAACAATACCTTTTGTCAATAGCTTTCAGCACTTGAACCAATCAAGGACCTTTTTTTTAGACCACACGTTCCATAAAGACAAGAATCTCCTTCTTACATTGGGTGCACATTTCCCCCCTGAAGTTTTGAAGTAGGTTATGGGGCAACGTGTGTTAAGGTGCCCACACACTCTACAACCCTCGCAAGACTTTTGTCTTGCGAGGGTTGTAAAGTACTTAAAAAAACGTACGATCTGCCCATCTTGGACAGGCAGATCGTACTTGCAATAATCGCAAGCCCGTCCCCCTGCGGGGCGGGCCTCCGATGACTGCAATGCTGAACGGCAGTGTGCGCGTGCGCACACCGGCCCGTTCGGCAGTAATCTCTCGATCATGTTAAAAACCAGCTGAAAATCGCACGATTCTCGGCTGGTTTTCCAACATGCTCGATATATAAAAGTCGTGCGTATGAGAATCGTGCAGTGTATGGGCACCTTTAGTTTGTGTTCTTGCAATGCAATGGTACATGCACATAAACTACTTTACCAAAATGGCAACTAATGGAGACTTAAAATGGCATGCTTCTAAATTCTAGACCCACCAGCAGCTTTAGTACTGGAATCTGGTTTCTTTGCACTAAACTACCCTGATTATCATTTGTGATTGAAGCTGGCAGATTTAAAAACAACAAAAAATGTAGTTATATACTCCCTGGCCAAAAAAAAAGTCACCACCTGGATTTGGCTAAGCCAATAGGTCAGAGCCTTCCATTGGATAATTAGTCTTGGTTCAACAGTGTTATGTCCCCAAAAAATGAGGTCAGCTTCCTACCTGAATATACTGAATGACCAGGTTTTTCCATCAATGGATTTTTTCTTCCCTGATCGCAATTGGGTATATTCCAAGATGACAATGCCAGGATTCATTGGGCTCAAATTTTGAAAGAATGGTTCAGAGAGCATGAAACATAATTTTCACACATAGATTTGCCACCACAGATTCCAGACCTTAACCCCATTGAAAATCTTTGGGATGTGCTGGAGAAGACTGTACGCAGTGGTCTGACTCTCCCATCATCACTGCAAGATCTTGGTGAAAAATGAATGGAACTCTGGATGGAAATAAATGTTGTGTCTCTGCATAAGCTTATTGAAATGTTGACACGGCGTAATCAAAACTAAAAGTGGTCTAACAAAATATTAGTGTGTGGGTTTTTTTTGGGCCAGGCAGTGTATATTTCAGTAGACTACAAATTACCCCCAAAGAGCTGGAGAGGGAATGCAAGGACAAGAAGTCAGTCAGGCCCTGCTGCAGTATACATGTCCTGAAAGGGGGAGTGAATTCTCCAGCACATCCCAAAGATTTTACTGTGTTGCCCTCTGATCTTTTGTTTTCCAAGTAGCAGGCTGAGGATGTGTCCTGGAAATGACGAGGTCCAGTATCTGGCTATGTTGCCTCTGGTGCATGGGTCACAATACTTGCTAAACAACATTTTTAATTCTTTAGCAGGTTTAAAGTTTTAAAGTAGACTTGAAAAAGTGTGCCTGTTTGTAGAAAGGGCTGAATTTGGAGTTGCGTGTAACTGCAGTGATGGAGAGCACAGAAGTGTGTAGTGGCAGCAAGTTCTGAAGGGGGCATTCTAAACATTCAGAAAAATTCAGTTTGAAGGTTTTCTTATCCTTTAAGTTAACCTAATCATAAGGCCAGAGCTCAAAATTTCAGGTTCTGAACTACTAGCCAGTCCTTAAGAATTACTCGCCAACAGTTGGCCAACCTAACACCTACCCAGTCCTGGCTTTAACTCTGCCCCTCTTAAATTATCTCATGAAATTACACTGTTAAATGTTTCATTTAGAATAAAGTTACAAAAATAAATATTAACAATAACAACTTTAACAATATTACCATAACGCAATGTAAACATAAAGGAAAATAAGTATCAATAAAAATGAGAACCCTCCAACGCGATAGAATCTGAACTTAATATTATTTACTTAATTAATATTGATTAATACTATTATTTAACTATGTGTTTATTTAATGTGAGCACTACACCTTGTGTTATCTCAGACCAAAAGCTAAATACATGTGCCGTGCTACACTACTAAACAAAAATCTGTAAATGCAATCACCAACAATAATGTGAAAATAAGAAAAACTGTGATAACATCAAACACACAATGTGATTTAAATATGATATTTCCTCCACAAAAGCACAATGTTCTGTGAAGATATAACCTTGTCAGGGGCTGTGAAGGAGTGGTGGAAACCTCTGACTTTTTCTTTTACTAAGCAATATATATTCTCTCCATATAGCATATTGACTTGGGGGTGGACACAGTGGGTTTAACACTATTAGTTATATCTCCACGGAACATTGTACTTTTGTGCAGGAAATATCATATTTATCACATTATGCGTTGCTGTGATCCCAGTTTTTCTTATATTCACATTTTTGTTGATGATTGGACTTTTCTGTTTCTCTTATCTCACAGGTCTCTGGAAGCGCAGCACCTGCATTTAGGCTTTAGTTTGAGATAACATATTGTACACACAGCCGCCTGCCTCCCTTCCCCTCCCCCCGCTCAGTGCTTCTCATCATCCCTGGCATCTCACCTGTTAGTATGCGGCTCCACTGGGATATCCAAAGCACACACGGACACGGCGCTTCCAGCAGTGGTGTGGGCGTGTCTGCCAGCAAAGGAAACTCAATGTGTCTGTCGGCGGGCAGCATCAGCATGAGGCAGAGAGAGTGTGAGCCCTAATACACCGGCTGAATTTCCACTCACCCTCACTTTATTTCCACTCGCAAAATGTGAGCAGGCGAGTGGAAATTTTGAGCTCTGATAAGGCAATCATAAATGTGTTTTTTTTTAAATATATTGCATGACAATTCTTTTAACAATAAAAGTGTCACTTATGAAACAGTAGTCCATGCCTGCATGATGTTTGTTGTATTGGCCTTTTGTAGTGTCAATCCTAAGCTATGCAACAGGGTGACAACTGGAGCCCAACTGGGAGACGAAAAGTGTTTTCACCCTATAACAGGAAGTGCCAGGCAAGGGCCGGTATACCATGACCACCAGTTATTATGTTTGTGAAAAAAGACAAATTACATGAACATGTTAAAGGCTGTATAAGATTTTAGTATACTGTAGTTACATTCAGGGACATGCGGTCCGGTGAGGCAGAGCCCTGTGGATTGAGCTCTGTGGATGGTTTGGACCAATGGCAAAGCGCCATTGGTCCATGCGGTCCAAACAAAGAAGAAAAAGAAAAAAACACTGACGTCATCCATTTAGATGCTTCATCAGTGACCAGCAAGTGAGGGACAGGGAGGCTCCTCTCTGTGTCCTCCCTCCCTCCTACACACATAGCTCGGTGAACGGGCTTGGCGTGGGGTAAGGAGGGCCAGGGGGGTGCCTCACCTGCCACTGACCTCACAGCATGTCCTTGGTTACTTTCAGTCAGGGCAGTGCTCTGATATATACCGCAATGCTGTACAGAGAACAGTGAGCCAGTCACATCATTCCCTGTGCAGAGGAGCTTACACTCTAAGGCTGGGTTCGCACCTAGGCGTATCGAATATGCACGTTTGTCACGCGTCGTGACGCGCGTTTAGTGGTTAAAAAACGCGCGACAAACGAGCGTTTCCGAGGGCTACTTGGCTGTATCCCAATGGAAACGCGCGACAAAAACGCCCCAAAGAAGCTCCTGTACTTCTTTGGGCGTAGGGCGTTTTGTAGCGCATTCATACGGCCTGTAATACGCCCGGGTGTGAACCATACCCATAGGAAATAATGGGATTTCGGTGTTTGAGCGTTTTGCAGAGCGTTCGAACACTCTACAAAACGCCCAGGTGTGAACCAGGCCTAATGCAGAATGGCTCTGCTTGTAGGGGGACTACAAATCCCAGCAATACATTTATACAGCAATGCAGAACAGTATATGACCCTCAAACAATGATATATTTTCTGAAAGCAGTGGTCCTGTAGAATAAAAAGATGCTAGTTGCAATTTTTTTATGTCGCACGGTATTTGCGCAAATGTTTATCAAACCAGTATTTTTAGGATAAAATACACTAAAATGAAACTTAGTGCACAGAATCAGAATATAATGGCTAATTTTTTGGTACAATATAAAAGACGGGGTCATGCCGGGCAAATAGATACTAAACATGTCAAGCATCCATGAAACCATCAAAAACTACAATAACCAAAATTTTCCATAAAGCAACGCTTTAAATGCTTTTACGGCTCATGAGTTTAGTGCTATCTGTGATTGATGGGTAAAGAATTATTTCTCTCACTCCGACGCTCGCGATGATACATAACATGTGTGGCGTAATTTTTGTTTTTGCATGTAGGCGCATATGACCCGGGTTTGTGTTGTATGTGCGTGCACGTGGGGAAAGGGGAAACTTAAAATGCAAGCTAAGTTTAAGGATTCCTGGTTTCGTATCGTATCCCCCCGGTACGGTACCATGTCTCATACTACCATGAGTGCACCGTACTCCGGGGAGTAAAGGTACTCCAGCCAATAAAACCATGTTTTACGAAATTTGCCGTCTGTGTGGTGAAGTGCCGCGGTTAGCTCCTCCATAACTCGTGTTTCGGCCACTTTACGCAGCCACGTTGTGACTGTGGGTGGGCTGGAGCTTTTCCATCTCAGCGGTATACAGGCCCTGGCAGCATTTACCAGGTGGATGAGCAGAGGTCCTAGACAGGGAGGATCTGTGGAGCAACAGGGCGGCTGGGTCCCCATCCAGGGACACTCCCGTCAGGTGTTTTATAATCCTTATGACTGCCTCCCAATAGTCCCTAAGGCTAGGGCATGACCAAAAAGTGTGGAGGATAGTTCCCTCCGCCTGACCACATCTCCAGCATGTTGGCGGCGTTTGGGGAAACATTTTGTGCAATCTAGAGGATACGTAGTACCATCTGGTCAGTATTTTGTACACAGTTTCCTGGGTAGCAGAGTTGCCTGAACAGACGCCGGATCGCTTGTATTTAAACAGCAATCGTCAGCTGTTTAACACGGTACAAGAACATGGCTTCAGGAGCAGCGGTGTTCTTGGTATAACCACTTCCAGCGGATGACGCACAATTACGTGAACCCGGGGGAAGTGGTTAAAAAAAAACAAAAAAAAAAACAAACACACATATCACACACACTATGTGTGTGTTAAAATACACACACATAGCTTCATAAAAAAAATAAATCACACTGGCCATCTTTAAAAACGAATGTACAGTGGAGAGACCCCCTGGGGACACCGGAGGAGGCATCTCAGGTGAGGGTCTGGAGCGTGCGGGCCCTGGCCTCCTCCGGTGCTGCGGGGGGCCCGGCCACATCCTGGCCTGTCACTTGAACGGCCGATACTCATGTAAGGTGCCCGGGCCAGGCCCTTAAGCCTGGCCGGGCCCCTTACATCAATATCAGCCGTACCCCCCTGACGGCGGCCCTGCTTTCAGTTATACTTTATGTATTTTAACTGCATATGGAACTCTGTCCCTGGAGTGCAGCTTTAATAATATGAATCTAAACTTTTTAAAGTGCAAACCTACCCACAATTCTTATTTTAGTTTTGCAGACAGATTAAATCGCCAGCAGCTTTTTTACATCTCTCAATGAGCCTGACATACAACTTTTGAACCTCGGTTTCTAGGTCTGCCCAACATTCATGGCCATCACTAGCACAAAAGTAACTTGATTTACTACTAATCTAGCAGAAGAACTGAGTCCCCATAGCAAGAAAGTGCAGAGCCAGAAACTTTAACTGGGAGATTTCACCACTCCAGTCATAAGTGACATTGGTAGGAATAACAGTCCGCCTCTTTATGTCCCCCCATGAGTGGAATATCAGTTTTCATGGTTGTATTATTTTCATCATTGTTAATACAGTATACATAATACAGTACGTGTGCTTGGCTACTGTTATTGCTTTAATATTGTATCAACAGTTAGTAGATTCATCAAATATAAGCTGTCACATTATCCCCTGTGGATATCAGTTATCCGTTTTAGTTTGTCAGTAATTTGGCACATATCTCTCTACTTGAATGCCTCACCCTCCGCTGTATAAAATGAAAAAATAAGTCTGATTTGACCTCTTTTGACTTCACTTTACAATATATGTATTGCATGCTTGTACTTGCCCAATTTAACATTATGAAAATTATTATGAAGCATCTACTGCACTTGATAATATTGTTGTATGGTAATATGTACTTAGCTTCACAATTTTGGCAGCAAATGTAATAATAATTGTGTTCATTATGCAAGAATAGATATGTACACATATATCATACCAATATTTTCTAGTACGAGCATATACCTTAAAATAAAAAAGTAAAAATGAAAATTTTGTGTTAAAACATTTGACTATACTTTCTTCCTGGCAAATATGCCCTGAACCTGGTTGCCCTGCCTAAATGGAACCTGTTAGACCCTTGAGATACTGAACGGGCTCCAGTACATATGTTTAATCTTCCATCCCGCTCGCATGTTTTTGTTTTTATTTGCCATTAAGGACAATCATATTTATAAAAAGGCAATAGGAACTTGCAATATGTGGGTGTGATGGGACCGGTGTGGAACTTTGCAGATTACAGAATCTTAGGATTCTGAGCTAGAGAACAGAGTAACTAAAAGTATGTGCAGACAACACTTGCATTGCAATGCTAGAGCTTCTTTAGTACCGTTAGGGTAGTGACAAATGTACTTTGAATCCTCACTCTAGTTAATTTTTTTTTTGAAAGTCAGATGGACTAGAGCCTTTGATAAGTTTTATTGTTTTCTTCTATTTCTGTGTCCACATTGGGGTGATGTCCCCTCATTTCCTAATAGATGGCATCAGACAGTATAGAAAGTAAGGAGAAATGCATCCAATGGGGCCACAGGCAGAACTACAACAAATCTTCAATATTTTATTGCTGTATGTGTTCCTATTTGGAAGATCTCTCTTCACTTCCTGTCCAGGTGATGGGTGTTAGAACATGAAGTGAGATGCACTTTCCCTAACAGGAGAACAGATATGAGGGCTAACATTTCCCATCTCTATAAAAAAAATGTTTTTCCCTAGAGTTGAACTATTTGATGGTATCCTTTTTATCCCTATAACCCGGAGTTAAATGCTGTGAAAAAATAGATCAATTGTGCTGAACCAAGTATTCTCTCTGAGAAACGTCATTCACATAGAGCATAAGTAGGAGATTGAAGTCTTCAAAATCATCAATGGGGACCACAATATTCAGAACAAGTTGTTTTCACCGAGAACAGTATTGAGAACACGAGGACACAACAAGAGGTTAGAAGAGAGGGGGTTCAATCTAAGAACACGAAAGGGTTTTTTTTTTTTACTGTGCAAGTAGTAGAAATATGAAATTCCCTTCTACATGCATCGCTATCCGCTGATAGCGTAGATGCGTTCAAGAAACTTCTAGATGAGTTCCTTCAGTCACTAAATATACAAGGCTATGAGAAGTGGTAAATACAGTATATCTAACACACACACACACCTCTGGATGGACCTTGGTCTTTATTCAGCAGTAGGAAATCTTGAAGTGGCAATCATTGGAGCTTTTTTAGAGTGGTGTTTATGCTTATGATGTGCAGTTTTCATGACAGATGCAACTAATTTGATAATGCTGTAGTGTAGGAGTTTAGATGTGCACTTACCAAGTGCTTGGTATCTACTGTATTGTTTTTCAAGCAGGCTTAAACATTGGTCGATTTATGCCACTTTTGTAAAAAGATTTATGCAACTTGTTTATAGCACTTTGTTGAGCTATGCAAAACATTATTCAACGTAAAACACCACAAGTAAGCCCATCAGTGAAAACCCTGTTTCATGTTCCATTGTGCACACAGTCGTTGTTCTATACCAAAATATCTGAAGGGGTTAATCCACTGCTGGATCACATTAAAATTAGATAATCGCAGCTAAATTATCTGGCATTTTCTTTTTTTTAATACATATATAAGGTGGGTGGATACAAAGCTAACTTAGCTCGCGGTATACTGAGCTTAGGGTAACGGAAGGACGCTAGTTTGTGTCCTCCCGTTACCCTAAGGAGAACTATGGGGAAAAACACTGACCCCATAGTTCTCCTTTAAAGCGGTAAGAAGTTTAAACCCTGTTTTTGAAATTGGTATATGGGTGTGAAAGCAAAAGGAGAACCATGGATTCAGTTCGATAGAGGTCTTCAAAGGGAGTAGAGGGTTTGGCAGGCGCAGGAATAGCCCTGAGAAAGTGCCTCACTTGGTAGGCAACCCATAAGTCCAAAGGCAGATTTAACCAGCCTTCCGGAGCTAGAAAGTGTGAAAGTCTGTTGCCGGTGTCCATGAGGTGTTTAAGGTATTTGTGTTCTTTTCCAGCTGCAAAGTCTGGATCTCCCAGCACTGGGGTCATTAGCAAGGTGTCCATGAGGTGTTTAAGGTATTTGTGTTCTTTTCCAGCTGCAAAGTCTGGATCTCCCAGCACTGGGGTCATTAGCAAGGGATGTGGAGAGATCTTGGGCAGTGAAAGGGAGGCCCCTATAGTTGAGTGAGATTTTAGAGTGCTGGAGTGATGGAAAGGGAGCCCCAATAGGCATGATAGTGGTATTAGAATACAGTCCTGTTCAACCTGAACCCACTTTTTAGAGTTAGAGCAGGTACACCAGCTTACCACTCAGGACAGATCAAGCACCTTGTAGTTTTGACCCTTTTTAGGGAGGCCTATACATTTGTGAAGAATAAGAAGGAATGCACCTTTAAACCAACACTATAAGGCACATTACAGGTGAAACTCGAATAATTAGAATATCGTGCAAAAGTAATTGCAGTAAGTGCTGCAAAAGGGGCCCAAACCAAGTACTGAGTACATGTGCATGCTTGTACTTTTCAGAGGTCCGATATTGTTCTATGTACAATCCTTGATTTATTGATTGCATGTAATAATCTACTTTTTTGAGATTGTGGATTTGGGGTTCTTGGGGTTTTCATGAGCTGTAAGCCATAATCATCACAATTATGACAAATCACGGCTTGAATTATCTTGCTTTGCATGTAATGAGTCTATCTCATATATTAGTTTCACCTTTTAAGTTGCATTAGTGAAATAAATGAACTTTGCACGATATTCTAATTATTCGAGTTTCACCTGTATATTGTGGGAACCATGTCCTGCTCCAGTCCTTTGGGACAGATTAACAAGGTTACAAACTAGTTGTCATTGTGAGCACCCTTCATGTGAACTCTTAATTATGCTCACCTCTATCCAGAAAACAGTAAGGTAAACACAGAAGGGGTGTAACCAAAGCACGCACAGCCTATTCATTCATATCAGGCGCACAGCCTCTCTACTAGACCAAGGCGACTCTAGGTAACCATGTCCGATAAGTGCTACCAACCTACAGAGTGAGGATGATCCTTACTCAGACAGGGGAGTCAAGGGAGTAGGCCAGGAAGCATGGCACCAATTGCTAGAAGCGTTATTGCATTTTGATTGCATCATTGCATTATGACCTGTAAAATATATTGTTGTTACACATTACTGACAAAGAACAGGGAAATTAGGCTTATCTTGTGCTAAGTAACCCAACAAGAAACACACCTGCTCTAAGGAGTGAGATTTCAGGGCTTGTATATACAAGACATTGTAATATGCAGCTAACCCTAGACAAACCTCCCAGGAACCCTGTGAATGTCCTTCTCACTAGGTTATATGCATAGTACATAAAAAAGAAGAAGCCTATTGGGTCATTTGATGTAGAAATGAGAAACAAGTCTGTTCCCCAACACCATAACTGGTTGTTGAGAAAACAATGTTAAAGAAGCATGACTGTAAAGGCATCAGTGGCTGTGAATGAAAGGAAGTCCCCAATCTGCAAAAGGTGAGTAGTGCTAAGCCTCAATAGAATACGTCTTGTGAACAATTTAAATGCCCAATCAGATGCCTACAATTACCCTGTAAGTTAGGGCAGGGCAATCTAAGGGCACATAAGATATATAAAGATTCACATACCACTGCTTGTGCAGGATCCTATCAGGGTCAATGTAGGTGGTTCAGGACTGATCACTCTCTGGCAGTGAATGTGTCTATTTGGATGCAATTGTCTGGACTTGACCCTTTTTCTTGCTAAGGCCAGGTATTAGATCTGACTGAGGTAGTCGCTCTTCTGGGAAGTCTACCCAGTTGGGGACCTGGAGAGCCTCAACATCAAGGAACTGGAATAAAGCCTTCAGCTTAGAAGGGGAGTAGCCAGAGAAGGACCGATCACCTTTTCTCACCTGTAAGCAGAAGGGGCAACTCCACCTGTAGGTGGCCCCCTGGGGCTTATCAGGTAAAACAGCAGATGTAGGAGGTTTTTTTTCCAAAGTATGTCAAGATAAATCTGTGGAGCTGTGCAGTCGAATTCAAACTGCCCCCTCTGCCAGGTTTTCCATCCTCTTTGACAGTATCTCCTCATAGACAGTGAAGAAATGTACCCAGACACCTTTTAGCAAAAGTATGTAGGCAAATGACACACACAATGAATAAATACACAAACATGATTGGTTAAACCCACAAGTGTTTTTTTTCATCACTACTTTTCCCTTATACTGAATTTTCAAAACAACAGAGACAATAATGTAGAGGCTGGATAAAAGATTTACCATAGTACAACTTTTTAGTACCACTATTTGGGCTTGTGCTTCGCCACTTTTCCTTTATAATGGATTTTAAAAACAACAAAGGTAATAATTTAGAGGTTGGATGTAAGATTTACGGATCTATTTTTAAATGTTTTCACACAAGTTTCACACATCTTTTACCCAAAATTCACACATTTTAGTCGGATTCAATTGAAAAAATGTGTGAATCTTGGGTAAAGGTTGTGTGAATATTGTGTTTAAACATTTATAAATAGACCCCTTAGTGAGGCACATCCATACTCAACTGGGCTACTGCAGCACCCTGGCGTTCTGTCTAGCTTTGTCGGGGTGCCGTCATATTTTCCCACAGCATCATGTGTTTTCATGGCTGGCCTCCTGCATCATGGAAACGCATGATCCTAATCCAAGACCATCCTCAACATTAAGAACAGGACAGAAGTCTGCTTCTTTCCAATCCTGCTTCAACTACCGCCCTCTGCCATGCTGCCGCAGATGTGCTGTAAGGTAGTACTCTGATATGAAGGGGGACTGAGGACTCTGATGTAAAGCAGGGGCTTCAGATGTGAAGGCGGGACTTTGATATGAAGAAGGGCTCTTGATGTGAAGGGGGGCTATGATGTGAAGGGGGCTCCTGATTTGAAGGAGGGGGCTCTGATTTAAAAGTGGGGATCCTGATGTGAAGTGGGAACTCTGATATGAGGGGATGCTTCTAATGTGAAAGTAAGGAATCCTGATGGGTTTTTTTTGTGGGTGTGTGGTTCCCCTTAAATTCTTTTCCAGAACTGTATCTAGGATAATGGTCTAGTATGGATTTTAGGGGGAACCACACATCAATTTTTTACATTTTAGATGGGTTCCTCAAGATATTGCATACTGTTAAAGGGTGCCATAACTGAAAAAAGGTGTGTTC
>NW_017306402.1:2093612-2137100 GCF_000935625.1 Nanorana parkeri | reverse complement strand
AAGTTGACATTTATGTTTATGTTTTTTTTAAATTTTGTGTGGGGTTCCCCCTTAGGCCCCACTCACAAGGGGGCGGTTCAGCCGCGCGGATCCGCCAACATGAACAATCCCATACTTTGCTATGGAGAACGTTCATGCGCCCGCAGGGTTTTTAAGTTGTCATTTATGTTTATGTTTTTTTTAAATTTTGTGTGGGGTTCCCCCTTAGGCCCCACTCACAAGGGGGCGGTTCAGCCGCGCGGATCCGCCAACATGAACAATCCCATACTTTGCTATGGAGAACGTTCATGCGACCGCATGGCTGAGCGCGATCCGAACTGGCTCCCTGCACTATTTCCATACAGCTTTCAATGGAACCGCGCTTATCAGCGCGATTTTGGGCGTTTTTAATTGCGTTTCAGCACTAAAACACAATTAAAACTCCCAAAACCTCCATTTTGAAATTAACGTGGTAACCACGTTGATCCGCAACCGCCCTGGTGTGAATGGGCTCTAAAAATCCATTCACGAATCCCCTTCATATATTACAACTATGTTTTAACATTTGAAACTAGGGTGCCTTGATATTTTGCATACTTTTAAAGGGTGCCATGACTGAAAAAAAGGTTGAGAAACATGGCGTCGCACAATGCTTTAGGTAGTTCAAATTTGTTGTGACATACAGAATAGTAAGTAGACTGGCTGACCAAAGCAAGGAAGGGACCAGTTCCTAATGTTAGCACAGCAGGGGGGCTGGATGCTTGTTACCTTCTTAGGGTTGAGAAGCCCAACTTGCTGCTATTGTTTGAGAATTAAACAATATTATATTAAAATAAGAAAAGTAACAAGCTGGCAATAAAATCCAACTGATCAGGTAATATTTACAGATATCAGGTGTTTAGCTCAATCTGGCCTGGATCACCAGTTCGTATAACTCTACACTCTAATATTTATTTGTGCTTCAAAATATTGTAAGGTCATGATCCCTGTCACATAAACTCATCCTGGTAACTGCAAAATTCCCAAGAATACAGTATATCACTGGTATAAACAATAGTTATGCGTAATGGCCCCAGCGATACTTAGTGTACATGTTGGAACAGCAACTCCCATAATGTTACTGAATTTTGCCCTGTGGCAATGCAATTATACTCCATTTCACATCATGTTTCTAAGGCCCTTTTTGCCAATACTGGGTGTTCCCGTGATACTCATGTGTTTTCTAATAAAGGATGGGAATCTCTGGGTGTAATAGTGTTTATTCCTTTTATAATTTGGCCTGGCTCCCTGCTTTATTAGTTTATTCATTTTTTTTTCTTAAGCTTCCAGGCTTCCTAATCAAAACTGCACACCCTATAATTCCAATCTCCAACCCCCGGGAAAAAATATTCTGCCATCCATCATACATGCAACTATAGTGAAGTTATGTAAGTATCCTGCTCACATATATGAATGGAAAGATGCATGTATTGAACTGATATCTTAGTATAAAAAATAAATAAAAAGGAACAAGAAACAAACCACAAGATTCAGAATGTGATGGTCACAATAATACCTGTATCCCTTTTTTCTGCTTAGCAGTAAAAAATATTTCTTACATTTTGTTTTAAATTTTCATTTTGGCTGAGATATGGATCCCAAGAAAATCACAGAACAGGAAGTGTAAGTTTTTTTTTGCTGGCAAGGTTTTAAGTCGTTTTAGGAGTTAAAGAGGAAACTTTGTCAGGCTAGGGGAAAATGAAAAGTGAGCAGCTACAAGTACTGTAGCTGCTGACTTTTAGGAAACACATACTTACCAGCCTCTGATGTCCAGTGCTGATTTCCATAAAACTGACTCTTCTCTGAGCTTCGGCTCTAACACGCTAACAGCCGACTCCCAAGTGCAGGTCCAGTAGCCCCCTGACTGGAGTAGATAGCGCAGTGATGAACTCTTTAGTGAGTTGCTGCTCTTTCATTATTCAGTCTTGATAAAAGCTCTATTGGATTGACTGCAGTGGAGAACATTAAATGGCCAGGGCCTGGTTTTTATGCAAACATAGATATACTGAATAAAAGAAACATTTTTTCAGACATACACAGTTCAATGGTATCCTGATTTACTTGCCCACACATTCACTTTAGGATTAAAGAAAAAATTAAGATTATCTTGAATTTTAACCCCCTAAGGAGCCGCTGAATAGATGTCTCCTTCTGCCTTGTCTCATTGATGACCAGTCCTGGACTGTCCCAGCACTCACCAGCACGCCAGTAGTGTGAACTGGGTTTTATGAAAGTTCACTTTATAACTAATTGTGAAAAAGTGAACTTACCCACAGCACCCTGCCACTTCCTCCAGCCCCCCTGCACCTACGCGTCTGAAGTCCCTGCCAACTGGTGTAGCAGTCTGTACATTGGACTTCCCAGCCCCACAGTATGAACTGCTCAAATTGCTTACAAATTGCAAGCGTTTAATAGTCAGTGTGGTCACATGACTATGTTGACCAATGACCTGGTCCCTGGCTCAGAAGCGCTTCTCACCCAGTTTGAGCAAGAATGAATTGGAGGGTCCGCCAGCTGGACAACAGGAATTAATAAACTGAATTCTTTAATTACAATATTAAGGGGTTTATTATGGGCATACCACTGCTTTAAAAAAACAGACACATTTAGAAAGAGCTATATTGTGCTTAGCGCATTGCTTGCCAAAAACCTCAGAAGCAAGTGAAGCCCCATTCATTTTTAAGAATGTTGTAAAAAAAAAACGTAGGGAGAGAGATAGCCTAGTCTCATGACTTGTCAAAATCATATGGCCTCTCCTCCTATTACAGAGCGTTTTCTGTACATTTTTAAACAGTACACTAGTAAGATATCACAGCCTCTGGACGCTAGCACCTTATTAATTCCCAAAAAAATGCAGGTACCATGTGGAATTAACACTGTGTTGTCCACTGGGGAATGGATAGTGATATCTGCTTTCTATTTTAAATAGGCTGCCCCTACTCTTGTAATTGGCAACTGAGAGCAAAAGCTGTTGGCTTGTACCTTTTTAACAGCTGTATGTCCCCTTCAGTAAAACCTGGAGCACTTCTAAAATCTCTCCACTCCCTGATAATGGAATAAATGCATGCTCTGCACCCCATGCCACAATGCAAAGACCCGGCGACTGAGCTACTTATCAACAGGTCTGGGGGGTTACTGCATTGAGTGCTAATATCCATTAGCACTTAATGAGGTGCCAGAGTAAGAGATGGCTGTAAGAAAGGCATGCTGTTAGGTACCAGATGCAAAGCTCTTACACAGTGACAATTTTTCACATATTTACATTATGGGTGAGGACCAAGACAACAGTGAAAGTACAGCCACCTTGATCCATCCATGGTACTTGGGCTAAAGGATCCTGCAGCAAGATTTCCTGAATCCTCCTAAAGGGACAGACTTCCATTGGATAATAGTTCTGGGTTCAGCAATGTTTTGTCCCCATAAAATGAGGCCAGCTGCCTACCTGAATATACTGAATGACCAGGTTTTACCATCAATGTGATGGCACATTGGGCATAGTCCAAGATGACAATGCCAGGATTCATCGGGCTCAAATTGTGAAAGAGTGGTTAAAGGAGCATGAGACATAATTTTCAGACATGGATTGGCCACTACAGAGGCCAGACCCTAACCCCATTGAGAATCTTTGGGATGTGCTGGAGAACACTTTACACACACTTTACACAGTTGTCTGATTTTCCCATCATCACTACAAGAACTTGAAAAATTAATGCAACTCTGGATGAAAATATGGATGGAAATAAGTGGCGTGACATTGCAAAAGATTATCAAAATGATGCCATGGCAAATGCATGTTGTAGTCAAAGATGTGATCCAACAAAATATTAGAGTGTGTGACTTTATTTTTTGGACAGGCAATATATAAATATATATATACTATTTTTACTAATACACAGTTCTTTAGCAAAGCATTTGAAATGGTACGTGGTCTCCTTGGTCATTTAGATAGGGTTTAACTCTGCTTATCTGCTTACATCTTATAGCACCATCTATTCTTAGTTGTGAATGTGTTCAGCCTATATGTAATCTAGAAATAATACAGTTTTATTATTTTGCTGTTACATGTGACTGTGTTGACTAGTTGTGACATTGATATTACATTATTCTTTCTAGTCGGATTTACTAATCCCTTACCAATACATTAACCCCTGCCAGTGTGGCGTAATGACTTTCCCATGTAATGCCCAGCTGTAAGGCATAGCAAGTTTTCTCATCTTCACCACTGAATATTGACAGTACATCCTAAGGGGATATTTATATGCAGGAAGACACTCTTGTGATTTGAATAGATCTGTCAGATTAATATAAAGCTTCCCTCTGGTGGGTCTCCATACCACAGAGGTTAATCCTGCATATTCTGTGTAGTCTATGAAATCAGTACTGACTCCATGTAAACTTTTCACTGTGGAATAAAACAAATGTTATATATGGATCAAAATGCTTCAAGAATACATTTTTTTTGCATATTTTTCACTGCTTTTTTAACTTTTATTTGCTGTTTAATAGCTGTCTCAAATAAATGTACATTAATATCTGCAAAAATACCATACATATTTTTCAATGTCAAAGCGGTAGAATTCTGAGCCGTGCAAGAGATATCTTGAAAAAACTATTAGTTAAGTTAATCATTCTAGCAGTAATATGAGGGCCATTTTAATTCCTTCTTAATTAATTGAATTTAGTTTAATAAGTAACTATTTTAATTAAGAGGTACATAATTAAATTACAAAATTCACCTTTAGAAAGTAGTTTAAAAAAAAAACTTGTTTAGATAGAGCTATGCACTGGACGACTGGGGACTTTTGGTCTAGGAGGCCAAAATAACAAAACCAACTGGCCCTTTCATAGTAGGGATGGTTTCCTATGGGCCAAAGAGCACCGCACAAAGTTTGCCACAGTGCTGCAGTGAGTGTTGGCAATGGGGATAGGTTGTCTGAAAAAACAGTTCATTTTTGAAAACTGAAAACTGTTTAATTAAAATGTTATCTTTAAAAAATAAATAAATAAATGAGCATCTGTGGGATGTGCCAGAAAAACAAGCAGCTTACAGAACTTAAAGGATCTGCTACTGATAGCTTGGTGCCAGATACCTCAGCATACCTTCAGAGGTCTAGTTGAGTGCTGGTCTTGACAGGTCAGGGCTGTTTTGGTGGCAGAAGAGAGACCTGCTCAATATTAGGTGGTTGGTCATAATAATGTTATGGCTGATCGGTGTATGCTGATAACTTTACTATTTCTCGTCTTCTCATCTGCTTAGGCCCCCTGTAAGTAGCCACATGGCTATCAGAAAGTAGGTTCCTCATGAAATCAATTGTAATGTGTTGCTTATATCTCCAAATTAATAATAAGAATACTAACAAAATGAACCTGAATTGTACTATTTACATGACTCTCATATGAATTCAAAATATAAACTGTTTATGAGAGAACAAGAAGATCCATTAATGACACCCTTGACCTTGATCTATTTATCAATGTACACAATACTATACCAGGTCAGATGAAGATTGAAGTTTGATCTATGGAAGCTGTAGAATATATATCTGAAGTACAATGTAGAAATGAAAGCACTTCATAAGTAGATGATTATGAGACATGAAGTACACTAATGAACTTGCAGAAAAACTAAACGGAAAAACAAAAATGTAATATATTGTAGCGCACCACTCCTTAGATGTGGATGTTGATCTTTGCAGAAATGCAGTGCCGTTTCCACACTTTGTGACCTTGACAGAAAGTGCAAACAACGTTTTTGGTCTTTTGTGAACCACTAATTCCATCAGCCCCCATTTAATGGAGATGAACAAAGGCAGACATGTTTGTCAGCCTGTGTGACAACCATGGTTGCCTTCATAAATACAATACAGAAATATGTGTAGCCACAAAAGAACAGGATGTGTGTTATTCACAGGATTAACAGGTGAAATTAAAGGTGCAAATGCTAAAAAAAAAGAAAACTAACGCAGTCACCACATCTAAGGACTGACAAGCTCCAATGCATTTTTGTTTTTAGGTTTAGATACACTTTAAATGTAAACTAAAATACCAAGATAAGACACCAAATCCCAACAGTACTGAATAATTTAGCACACGCATAGCATTAACAAATACTATGATGTCACATCCCTATCATAAGGCAGCCAGAGGCAGCTGCCTCAGGTAGCATCTCATTGGGTCACGTTGGAGGTTTGCCTGCCACCCCCTGTTTGGCCAGGACTCATAACAACCTGTGACACTTTGCCCCGCCCAGCTCACTGATGCCACTGGTTGCCAGGAGCTGAGCTGTATGTTCTGGCTGGCATCCCGACCAGCTCCCAGCAACCAGTGATGCTAGTGAGCTGGGCAGCATGCTGGACAAAGCCGGAGCCAGAGGTACCGTGCATTACCCACCCCCTTGTAATATGCAACATCAGCACCTAGCCAGGGCCATGCACCTCTGGTACCACCCACAGTGAAAAGTGGAAGTACATCCCTGTGGAAGTAAGTGCCACTGAACAACAATGATGGGGCACCACAGACACAAGAGCACCACTGACCATTTACACAGGGTATTACTGACACGTGGCACCATTCCACTACACACTGACAGAAGGGTCACCACCAACACAGGAGAACCACTTCCACTGACACAGGGGCACCACTCCTACTGACCACAGTCTGCCCCCCCAAATAATTTGCTGTACAGTGAACAGGCCCTTTTTAGAAGGTCTGGGGATACTGTTACAAATAAATGGTAACCAATTAGAGCACCCTGTCAGTATAATAGTTTGTCTAAAGCCACTTTTGACACTCTGCTTGGACTTGTAAAAGTGGCAAAATAGAGGCAATATAAAGCAATTCAAGTGTATGTCTAGCCAAATGGGTTTTTTTTTTCTCGTTTTGGTAAGAATGGTGAAGGTTTGAACCTCTGTCTGTTTTTTATTACTGGTATAGAACTAAAACAAAAAAGGGATGTTCTCTAATCCAAATTACCCTTAGGCTCACTGGTATAGATCCTCACATAGCAAATGCTTGCATTAAAATAGGATCCTTGGTTTGCATATACTGCAATATATGTTCAAGCTGGCCAGCTGTGTCAAAGTTATCCATCTCTGGCCAGTCGTTAATCTACTGTGGAAAATGCCAAATACTTATCTGTAGGGCAAGTAACCAGTCCGGAGTCTGTAGCTCTCCTCCAACAGTGTCAGTTTATAAGCAATAACGTATTTGGTATTTTGCACAGTAGAGTAGGGACTGGCCAGAGAGGGATCACTTTGAGGCAGTTGGTCAGCTTGAACATGTATTGCAATATAAGAGAATCAAGAATCCCTGTTTTTAAGCAATAGTTTGCTCGCGATATCTATATATCTATATATCTATGATATCTATATCAGGAAGCACATATACAGGTGAAACTCGAATAATTAGAATATCGTGCAAAGTTCATTTATTTCACTAATGCAACTTAAAAGGTGAAACTAATATATGAGATAGACTCATTACATGCAAAGCAAGATAATTCAAGCCGTGATTTGTCATAATTGTGATGATTATGGCTTACAGCTCATGAAAACCCCAAGAACCCCAAATCCACAACCTCAAAAAAGTAGATTATTACATGCAATCAATAAAACAAGGATTGTACATAGAACAATATCAGACCTCTGAAAAGTACAAGCATGCATATGTACTCAGTACTTGGTTTGGGCCCCTTTTGCAGCACTTACTGCAATTACTTTTGCACGATATTCTAATTATTCGAGTTTCACCTGTATATATAAACCCTAATGACACGTAACTCATCTATGTGCAGGCCACAGGGTTTTAAGGTTGTTGAACTCTGAATTCATGGCTTGTAATGGTTTTATATGCATTACCCATTTACAAATTTGGTATCTTGTGTTTTTCACTGCTATGCAAGCACATGTAACTTTAAGCTTAGAAATATATTTATTATTTATTAAGCTGACACAGTCTCATCCTTTTTAATTTAACCTGTTAACAATGGCCCTACTGTACTTTAACATCATCCCAGGTCAGTTGGTAAATTATAACCATTGCATTTGAAAATTCCTTTCAAAGCCTAAATATATTTGGAATACATAGAAAACATAAAAAATTCCTATCAAGGCCTAAATATATTTGGGATAAATAGAAAACATTAAAAATTCGTATCAAAGTCTAAATATATTTGGGATAAATAGAAAACATTAAAAATTCGTATCAAAGTCTAAATATATTTGGGATAAATAGAAAACATTAAAAATTCGTATCAAAGTCTAAATATATTTGGGATAAATAGAAAACATTAAAAATTCGTATCACAGCCTATATATATTTGGGATATATAGAAAACATGAAAAATTCCTATCAAAGCCTAAATATATTTGGGATAAATAGAAAACATTAAAAATTCCTATCAAAGCCTAAATATATTTGGAGTAAATAGAATTCATATTTTAGTTCAAATATTCGGAATAGTATAGTATTAATTATATAAAATTATAAACATATGCATTAATCAAACTAAAACTGCTTGTTTTTACTTTTGTCTATTTGTCAGTTTAAATATAAAATCTGAGCTGGGTATTTATTAAAATCATGTGCTAAGTAAAATTCTGCTCATAAAAACATACATACATAAAAAACATGTAAAAATTATTTTCGTAGGGTAACTAGGTGGAGCTATTTTGAAGTTAACCAAAGCATGTTGAAGCTGTTAAATTTGGTCTGGGCATCCAGGTTTCAATGACCCAAGGTCATGAAAGGGTTTACCAAAAGAAAACAACTGTTGTTGTAATTGCTTAGAAATTGTTTGCTGGAGTGGGCCTTTGATGGGTTTGTCTTTTACTTTAGGTGCGTTTAACTACCCTGTCCACAGGATGACAATGCTGTTGTGCTATTTCACTGCAGAATGAACAGCATTGTTACCTTATTACAGGAAGTGGAAAAATAACGAATCTATTGGCAGGATCAGCAGGTAACAAAAAAAACAAAACAAACTGCTGTGTTAATGCTATTGACAGATTGCATCATGTATGTATTTTTTTTAATTTTGTGCCCATAACATTTATTTAGTTTTACATTTTGAGGTGTTCCATCCTATCCATCTATAAAGTCCTGGAAACTGCAGTCACATTGGATATTTACCATTGCATAATACACTGAACTTTTGTAGTGATTTAGTGACAAATTTACTTTAGATTAGCCTCAACTACTGTTATTTCAGCAATTGGCTACGGTCTATACTTAGAATTTTTCTGCAGTTATAAATGCAGTGATTGTGGCTGTACCTGGTAATGGAAGATAAAAAGGAGAAATATAAGGGCCTCAAGCACCATATACTTTCTAACATACTTATTACATTGGAACCTTGTCATTTTCTTTATCTAGCCTAACAACCTGAGACTCCTTTAAAGCAATGATTAGACTGTGACAGTAGTGAGACATGGAGGAGGAATACAGGTAATGCCATTGATGCTTGTTTGACAGAAACTTAAATAAGTCATGGTGGCCCTTACCATGCAAAACTGCTACCAAGCCTCCAGCTTTAAACAACATACCAATCTTAATATGTCAGCCATATATTGGCCAGTTTTCCCTAGTGGTGAGGCTTTTCTAAAGGACTGCTTTAAGTGCAATAATCAGGTGTTGTCAGAGTTAACAAATAACCAGTAATTAAGGTTTGGATGCTGCTTAAGTCTTCCAAGTTAGTCACAACATCTACCAACATAATGGAAAACACTGATTTACAATAATTTCCTTCTCTACATGACAGAAGGCATATCCTTTGATTGTGCACCCACAGAAAACATCACAGATGTTGGGAGAAAAAGACATACTGAGTTTACTTGGATAGAAACAATTACTGCAATGAGGGAATCGATAATCTCTCATCATAAATGATTAAAGATTAAACTTTCCAACGTACTAGAATTAGTTCTGTTAAATGATGGACTTTGGACAGCCAATTTGATACCCCTGGACACCCTCTGCATGAACTGGTACATGCATCTCTTACCTTCTTTATTCATAAGATGCCACAGAACAATTAAAAAGTACCATAGGTAGATTGTCTACCAGCTAACCTAACTTTCTTGACCACAGTGTTGTCTGATCATGAGAAATTCGTTTTTATTTGTTCTGAGATGTGAAGTGGGAGAGGATGGGTGAGCACAGGAGATATGGAGTGGGGATTTTCCTAGCGACTTGTGCCTAATAATATTATGACTTTATTTCTACTTGGATCTGCTCTGTTAATAGACAATAGGGGAATTTATCAGAACTGGAGCAGATTTGCATGGAAACCAATCAGCTTCCCTCTTTCATTTTTAGAGAGAAGCTAATTGGTTGCCATGGGCAACTGCTCCAGATTCTGTATGCTCCAGTTTTGATAAACTCCTTCCAATTTTTCTATTTGTAAAAGGTCAATAAAACATTTAAACAACAAATGGGAAATCTGTCAATGTTATTTTTCTAAATTCATAAAAAGAAAACCACTATTAGGCATTTATTTATTTGTTTGCCATAGCACTTAGCAATGTAGCTCTATGTTGGGTCCTTTAAGAAGGGTAGAAGGATCTTTTCAGAAGGTAAATGAGTGGTCCATGTTGGCACACATATTCATTATAAATGTGTGCATTTGAAAGTGTTGACCACCGTTACATGGGCATACTGTAAACGGGGGTATCTGGGCATCACTGCATAAGAATCATTAGTGCATGCCCAATATGCTTGATTGTCTAGATATGCCCATCCTCCTTGATCCTGTTTCCTGATTTGACCAAGATGGTGACCTGGACCTAATTTTTACATCTCCTTTTTGGCTTATTTGCTCTCAGTTTGGACTGGCTACTTCTCTTCTACTGACCTTAGCTTGATTTTGGATTCCAACTTGTTTCTTGCTCTGATCTCCACTTGGATGCTGATTCTTTAGTTCTGAAACCTTTTCATTCCTAACTTTGACTCTGCTTCCTGACAAAACACAACGCTACTCCTTTGTATACCCATGTTTTGGCTGAACCTCTATAAGGGTCCTATGTTTACCAGTGGGGCAAAACTGGGGGATTCCATCCCAGAAGTTACCTAGTAGCACAATTTTTTCACAACTACTGAATACCTGTATCTAAGATAAGGTGGTAGGTCTGCAGTAGAGTAAGTGAAGGTGCTGGAAACGTCTGAAGACAAATGAGATGTATTGAGTTAATAGGTACCAGGAACAAGCTCCTCAGTCAGTCATCCTCCAGAATAATTAAGGAATAGGCTGGAAGTGAAGGCACATAGTTGCACCAATGTCCTAAAGTGATGCACAGCAAAAGAACAAGTAATTGCAGGAGTTATGCATTTAAAGCCCTATCTACTCATCTATTTCCAAGATATAAGTGGCATAGATTGAATGTGTGGACACTGTGGAAAATGTGTGTTTTCATTGGGACTAACAGTGACAGAGTGCAACTAACAGGAAAGCTGAAGATGAAAGAAAAAGATATTTGTATTGTATTCATATTGCTTTTGATTTTGAAAGGCTGTGCAACTGTGAGTGATGCTAAACAATTTTTTTTAATTGTAAAACACCTAGTTGACCAAAGCAGCACAATTAGGAAGTGAATCTGCTTTTGATAAAAAAAAAAGGAAGAAACACATATTGGGACGCTGTGGCATGCATGCACGGTGCTGCTAAATAGGTAGCAGTCACTGGATAGTGGTGATGGATCTAATTTTTTGGAGGCGTTAGGGGTGGGTAAAAATTGTTCCTATACATGATGTATTCATTTTCATAAACATTAATTATTTTGGCAATGTTTCTGAATATTTTGATTTGTTTATGGGGAGATGTTTTTGTGGAAATAGTGGGCAAGTGAGCACCATGGTTGCAAACCTGACCAGTTGAGGTCACTGATTCAATTTACAAACCTAGAAGTCCACAAACTTATGTAGGGGGTAGTCCATGTGTAACGATGTCACTAGGTCCAGGCACCTTGGGCACATACTTTGGGGTTTTCTGCTCAGTGATCTGGGTCAGAAATACCCACAAAAGTGGTTTAGCATTACCACTATGTGGTAGAACCTCCGAAGCCCTGTAGGGGCACAGTTATAGTTGTAATGTTCTTTTGCAGAGCCCAGAATAAGAGCACTGCATGGTCAAATAAAGTTCTTTCAAGCTCCTTCTTGTTTTTGATATCACAAGATGTAAAGCAGTGCGGAAACTTGGAAGAACTTCTTCTCTCAGCACTGTGAGCTAGAGTTTTCTTGCAGTGCTCTACAGCATTCCCCTGCCTGCTCAAACACTAAAGCCTGCCGGCAGGCAAGTTCTGTAGCAAGAAGTTGAACTTCACTGGAGAAAATAAATAGAGATTCTGTTAATAAGAGAAGTATTTATTTTATTTTTTATTTATTTTAATTGACAGTCAAGAAGAATGTGACACACTTGTGACTTTCTGAAACAAAATTTAACTTTGTCTTTGGTCACATATGGTATAATTCTCCAGTACCACTTGAAGTAAGAAGTAAATGCTAATTGATTTTGTGTCTAGGGGCATGATAAGCACTAGTCATTTTAGCAATGTCTTTTTATAAAGGGAGAGACGCAGGTGCATTGTCAATTGATGTTCTTAATAATAATAATACTAATTAACTAACAAGGCAAGGGTCTCTTGCTCTGCCTCATTCCAGTCCTAGGCTGATAATTATCCTTTCGTCACAGGCAGTAAAACAAAGAACACAAATGTATTTTAAGTAATAATTTACAGACAAACTGGCTAATTTCTAGGGGGAGGAAACACTACAACTCATTAGTCATTGTGGGGGAAAATAACCCAGAAAACCCAGAAAAAAATGTTTATTAACTATTTTACTGCCAAGGAAAGACAGCTATGCAGGACAATGATGATTTTTAAGTTAGTAACAACATACCAAGTAACACATGTAAAACACATATTTAGCATTTCCCCTTGTACCACATTAGAGATATTTGTCTTAAAAAATAAAATATTGGTATATTGCACTTGTATAGTATTTTGTCTTTTATAAAATAACCCTGATTGTTACATCTATGCTAGAAAAATTGTGCAACTATTAACAGGAGTTTTTGGCGCCATGGTTTCACCCGATCAGATGTTTAAATGGAAGGAATTGAAACTGATAATACGAAAACATCAAGAATTTTTTGCAATCCAGAGGCCTCATAAGGCTGTTGAGTTAATGGATCTTTTAGATTTGGGCAGATTTTTTAGTGCAACATTTTTAAGCTTAGATTGCCTGAGTTCATATCACATCTAGTGAGCCAGGTCGCCCAGATAAGGAAAGTTTTGGCTGCTTCAGCAATATCCTACCATTTGATGATGGTAATGTGGCTTTTATTGACTCTGTATGGAAAAGTTAGCTTGCATAGTCTTCCAAATGCCACTGTGTATGAATGTAAGTCTGTAAATGAAGGTATCAAATAATGGTAGGATTTTAAACAATGTAGCCACCAGTATATATTACAATGCATTATCAGTATAAGCAAAGTCATCAGGAACACAATATTGTACCTTGTGTAATTCAATTGTTGATTTTTTAATAATAAACATGGCAAATATGAAGTAAACAATCCAATTTATGTGTATATTGTTCTAAGTTCGGATGATAATTATGGCGCTGTCAGGTAATCATGCTCAGCAAGTCAAAACTTAAGCTGGCCATAAACCTATAGATTTGCAGACTTTCTATGGTCAGATGGAAAAAGTGCAACAGATTCCTCAATCTATGCTAAACTGTGTGGATGGAAGAATCTCCCACTGGGCTAAGCTTCAGTATCTTGCTAGTCGGCACCGCTGGCTGTTAAGTACCTGAACAATCTGATTGGATGCAGGCATTGTTCAGGTATTTTCAGAGCCAGCGGTGCCGACTAGCAAGATACTGAAGCTTGGCCCAGTGGGAGATTCCTCCATCCACACAGTTTAGCGTAGATGGAGGAATCTGTTGCACTTTTTCCATCTGACCATAGAAAATCTGCAGAAAATAGGTGCATGGCCAGCTTTACACAGGAGTTTTGGACATACTGGTAGTGGATCAAAGTAACAGAGAAATGGGCGGAAGGTACTTATATGCTCTATGTGCTCCTTACAGTATAGTGAATCTGTTCACTTGCACTTTTAGCCCTCATTCACACTGTAATTGGCCCGCACAAATAGCTCTGTGCTGCGTGCAGGGCCGTACCAAGCAGTTCCCGGGAAAGACAGGTGCTCTGTGTGATTAGTACACAGCCCATGTCCTTCTCTATGGAACTACGCGGCCATACGCCCTCCTACGCTCACCCGCCCTGCACGTCCGTGCGGGTGAGCGTACTCGTATGATGACAGGATGGATCCTGTCTGCGTCCAAATCAGGAAACACGCACCCCTGCGGACCTGCACTTGAGGTGAACTTAGGGGAGCGTACGGACGTGTAGTCCCATAGAGAAGGACGGGGGCTGCGTACTAATCACACGCAGCACATGTCCTTCCTGGGAGCTGCTTGTTATGGCCCCGCACGCAGCATGGAGCTGTACGTGCGGGCCGATTACAGTGTGAATGAGGCCTAAGCATATGGTCACATGAAAAATGGAGAAACACTTTAGAATGCACAGTGAAGCGGAATAGACTACTACAAGAGGTTTGGGAGTCACATATGGCTGTCAGCTGCGTTGATGTGTCTCCCAGCTATTTCTCTTTTTAGTGATGTTGTCAGGTGTTTAATTCTTCCTAACTATCTATCTTAACACTGTCTCTATCGTACACTCCAAATAAGGATGAGTTCCATAACTGATATTTTTTAATCAAAACATTTATCTTTATTAAAATCAGTAGGTATTCCGAGTTCTGCTTTTTTCATATTTAGTTTGGCGCACTGCCACAAGATCTGACAGAGCAACATAGTCCAAGTTGCAGCTGGATTTATTCATAAATTATGAACTAGTGCTGCAGTTGGCAAATGCATATAGATTCCTGCAACCTGACACTCAGCCAATGGGCCACATGTAGCCCCCCATCTCTCTCTGTGCAGCCCTCTGCATGTTGGGCACTTTGCAGAATGGCAGCGGATTGCTGGGTGCTGGGATGCTCTCTACATTCCAGAACCCAGCACTGAAATTAACCTAATGCTGTCAGGAGGAGTGAGCTCCACTCAACAGTAGAGGCATACTCTAGGCCAGCGGTGGCGAACCTTTGCACTCAAACTGTGCCAAAACTGCAAATCCCTACATGACTCTGCCTCTGGGAGTTATGTATGTTGCTGTCAGAGCCTTGCAATGCCTCATGGCACTTGTAGTTCCAAAACAGCTGGAGTGTCAAGGTTCGCCACCACTGCTCTAGGCCAAACCTCAGCAGGGAGAGAGCAGCGCGGGAGCATGTGATCTGGTAAGTCAACCCTGAGAGGGGTTCAGGAGGAGTTTACAGCATTACTACTTTCCAGCAATGAAGAGGGGATTAACAGCCCTGCCCCTCTGCCACTGACTACTAATGCAGGAGTGGGTGTTAACAGCACTGACACTGTCCATTAATGAGGCAAAGACGTGGGATTAAGGGAGGTGTCAGGGAATGACGCCCTGACGGCATGGTAACCAGAGAAAGATACAGGGTACTTGTTTGGTGGAGGAGAAATAGAGGAGAGGGCTACCTTTGAGGTAAAACAGGGCCGCAAAACAGTGATCACAGTCTGCAATATCACTGGTCACCACTAGAGAAAGACTCAAATCTAGCTGGCTGGACATGTACAGACAGATACAGATCTTGCATACAATCTGGCACACTCTGAGGGCTATGGAGCAGCCAGGTAATTCCCAAGCTATCCTGTTATTAGATATTTTTTTCTATATACACACACATGATTTAGAAAAGCTTGCCACCACCTGCAGTTTGTCAGCTGGCTGGTCTGTTAGGCAGCCATACACACACACATAGATCCCTGTCTGGCAGATATGGTAGTTTCCACACACCGGCACTAGTCTGCATGCAATCAGAAGCCACACAAGGCACTGGTCATATAATGCAACAATCTATTTAAGAGTATGAGTTCTTAGCCTAGTACACACAAGGCCACTTATTCATTTTTCTAATTTAATATATCTAGATGGCCAGTTTATAGAAATATTTACAGAGGTAAAAACACAAGAAAGAAAATGACATACAGAAATCTGGCTATATTTTGCTATTAACTGAAATGGAAAAACCTTACAATTGGACATTATTATGTTATCCTGTTGGTGGGCGAATGCCAGAAATCCTGTAAACATTGTGTTTTTGAATACACTCTCCACATGAATAAAGTTTTGATTTCATGCTACTCAGTTTAGAGGTATGGATGTGTGATAGAGCTTTGGCCCATCACCGTGGAGGTATTACCTATTTTCTTTTCTTTTTTGTGAAGAAAGTTCTTGTCTCCTGAAGTGGCCATATGTTATGTGAACCAGCCGGTTCTGACGGCTGGATCAGGGTTAGGATTTCTGATACCAGTGTATCATCCCAATCGCAAACACAAACACCACATGAAATGCAGGGCCAATGTAACCATTTTGTTTCAGGTTCCTAACCATGAGCATTTGTCTACAATGCTGGGGATTATTTTTTTAGCAACTGACACCAATGCTGGGGGTTATTATTGTGGTGATTGATATCCATGCTGGGGTTAATATTGGGGTCACTGGCACCAACGCTGAGATTTATTATTGCGGTCACTGACATCAAGGCTGAGAGTTACTATTACAAGTTACTATTACTGCCAGTGACACCAACGATGGGGCTTGTTTTGCTGCCACTTTCTCTTTAGTGTACAAAAAAATGCAGCAAGATGAAAATTGTTGTGTGTTGAGGTACAACAATATACCTAAATAATAGAGTAAACATACGAGCAAATCGAAGATCCAAAAGGAAGGCTTAAAATAATCCAGAGGTAAGGCCAACTATCAGTCCTGAGGTAACTGAAAGACAAAACAGAAAATACAGCAAAGCTGCCCCAGAGACACATGAATGTAACAATCACCACAGCCCTTCATTTGAATATAATCCATTCTTAAAAAAAATGGGTGATAGGGGTGACAATCCCATCAGGTCACTTTTTTTTTATGTGACCTTAACATTCATTTTGCATGGGCTGCCTAACTCAACACAAAAAACAGCTGCTATTGTGATGTTCTGGCCACGCTTGAGGCCTTCTATAATTTTCAAATTATAGAAGGCCACCACTGATATAGATTAAGCTACAATTATTGACAGTAAATGTATTAATTTACAATTCAAGAAAACATTTCCACTTTTGTCCTTAATTTCTAGCTGTCTGTAGAATTTAAGTTCTTTATTTTAAAATCATGGTAAAGTTTATGGAGCCTGCAGACTAGGTCTCCAAAAAAACATTTCAGAACCTCCTGTGCAGTAGTGGAGTTGTATTATCTTAGCTGATGACCAATGCAGAAGCTTTGGAGTGTAAGTGATACCCTTTCATGACTAACTTATGTTTTTAAAGATGAAAGCTTATGAGCCAACACATTGCATTTCTTCATCAGGCATTACACATTTATAGTACCTGGTGAAGTAACCTAATGTGTTGTCTCAAAAGCTTTACAATCAAATAAATACATTTTGGGTGCATTAAAACAGATATGTGCAAAGTGTTTTGTTTTTTTTAGAAAGCATCCACAGTCTGAGTGGGAAAGTCTGTCTCCTGCCAGCATGCTGCAAAGAAGGACTCGTGCCCTCTTTGTAGAATCAGTGGTCTCTCTGCAGAGGTCAGACACGCCATCTGTATAGTAAATCACTGTGCATTCTCAAATATACCGCCACATCCTTGTCCAGTACTCTGCCAGTGCTCCTCTAAAGCTTAAAGTGGGACAACTTTCCACCAAGAACAATATCATCTTAGCCTCTATTAGTTATCATCAGATATCATCGGAAAAACATTGCAGAAAATAACATAGGTATGTTTGATTTACAATTTAGTAATATTTATTAAGCTAACCTGAGTTTTCTTTTGGGAAAATCTGTGAGTTTAGTTCTGCTTTCATTTCTTCTAAACATACAGGTGAAACTCGAATAATTAGAATATCGTGCAAAGTTCATTTATTTCACTAATGCAACTTAAAAGGTGAAACTAATATATGAGATAGACTCATTACATGCAAAGCAAGATAGTTCAAGCCGTGATTTGTCATAATTGTGATGATTATGGCTTACAGCTCATGAAAACCCCAAGAACCCCAAATCCAGAACCTCAAAAAAGTAGATTATTACATGCAATCAATAAAACAAGGATTGTACATAGAACAATATCGGACCTCTGAAAAGTACAAGCATGCATATGTACTCAGTACTTGGTTTGGGCCCCTTTTGCAGCACTTACTGCAATTACTTTTGCACGATATTCTAATTATTCGAGTTTCACCTGTAGGTTTGGTGTTCTACTTATATGTACTTCTTAGTCCTCCTGTAATGTTTACTTCTTTTCATTTGCCTTAGGATTGGTCATTTGTCCTCTATGCAATGGTCAGATCTCCTTCTTCCCTTTCTTGTGTCTTAGCTGCCTGGTTACTTAGTGTGTTCTACCTGTGTCATCTGTCCTCCTCCCTCCTTGCCTGCCATCCTTCTTCTTCACTGCCAGCCACCCCTCTCTTTTCTCAATGGCAGCCATCCTTCTCCTCCCTCAGTGGCACTCATCCATTTCCACCCTCAGGGTCAGCAGTCATTCTCCTCCCTCAGGGTTTACCGTCCTTCATCTCCCAGGATGTCATGACATCACATGTAATACAAATAATGAGTTATGAATAGTTGACTACAATACATTGATTCTGCTGCTACTGCCATGCTGATAAGGGGTTTAACAAAAATGTAATGGTCACAACAAGGCCCTTCCATTAGGTTCTAATGACAACCTGCACTTTACTATGAAATATAAGTCTTACTTATGTTTAAGAAGACTTTATTTAAATGGAATATTTCAACTCAGTGGCACAATATGATCTCCTGAGAATTAGGATTCTTCTCCAACGCAGGGGTAAAGGGTGTTGCCTGTCTTTGAACATAAAACAATTTAATTTCAGTTTCATGTTCTTGGCTGCAATTATAATGCACAGGGAGAGGTCCTGTTCTCTGATAAGAGATCTCCTGGGAAGGGGATATAATTTAATCTGTAGCCTCAGGGCATCCACTTCAGGATGGAAAATGGTAGGAAGCTTGATAAGGCTTACTACCAAATGACATCACTAAAGTGTTATTAAACCTTCCATTTAAACAATGAAATAAAGCAGCATACTTCTGCACTTACTATGTTTGATGTTTGCCTTCTATTTTTAGCCTGTCACTTTTCTGCAATTTCTCTTCTAAATTTATCTAGTCTCCATTTCTATTTTTGTGTGAGAATGTGACTCTGAGCTGAAAGAAGGGGGCTCCTATGTGAAGTGGGATGCTTATGTGAAGAAGGTTCCTAGTAAGAAGGAGCAGGAATCTGATGTGAAGGGTTTAATCCTATTTTTTTGTGTGGGGCCCCCGTAAAATCCATACCGGACCCCTATCTTGGATAATTGTCTGGTATGGAGTTTGGAGGGACCACACATCGTCTTTTACATTTATGTTTTTTACATTTTAGGCTTGGGTGTCTCACGATTTTACATACATTTAAAGGGTGCCATGACTGAAAATAGGTTGAGAAAAGCTACATTAATTTAACATAAGAGGAGGGTTTAAAACTAGTTTAATAGCAGAAAGCAGATGGAACTTAACACTACAGCCCTATTCACACCTGCAGATTGAGCCAATCGGATGAGTTTCAAAAATTCCTCCTCCATAATATCCACTCTGAGTTCTTTGTTAAGTTCACCGATGTGAGGGTGCTCTGCAAGAGGTAGGGCCCTGGACGGCCCTGCAGAGATGCACACACACACGGACCCATTTGAATGACAACCTCCCTCTCCTGAAGAATATATACCACATCCATTACAGCGCCCCTAACACGAAACGTTGAGAGAAAACTAGGCTCCTCCTCTGTTAAACCTTCAATAACGCTGTATCATGTCAAATTACCAACAATCATGTCTCTGTTAAGTCTGATTATCTAATCATGTTAATTATGTCTAATCATGGCTTTCTACTATCATGCATTGTAATTCTATCAATCATGTTATTCACATATATTGAAGGACAGAACAGAAATGGAGTGAGATTTTCAGGGAGATATACAATCATGTTGTCATTGTTTACATTTTTTTTTCTTAGTGGAGGGCCGGGGGGGTTAGGATGGCCCAAGAAAATGTTTGCCCAGGGTCCGATCAATATTAAAGACGGGCCTGCTCCACGTGATAAACTTCAGCCTGCCTCTTCCTCTCTGCTATCTGCCCCTCTTCTCTCCATACCTCTATGATTAAGACTGCACTGGTGACAGGTGTTTGGCAGTGTTTTTTCTGGATGTTATATCTTTTTAATCAATAAACGTTTGTGATGGATTCCTGGCCGGCATTTCCACTTTAACATGTAAAACTAAAAGCTCAATTCACAAAGATGTTTTTCTATTCTTTGGCTGTTATTTTCTTGATATAACACTTTTCATAGTACACACAGTATCTCTGAGGGCTCATTTCACAAATTTAGTTTCCGATAGAGTAGGGAAGGGTTAGACCCTCTGCTCAGTTTTTATTGCTGTCTGGGTGATATTCAACAGTCTGTTTGATCATTGTCACCATGAAAGGAATTGAGGGGAAATCCAAAATTTTAGAGTTGTCCCCAGAACAAGAGGTAAGATGATATCTTCAAATGGGGACAGCTTTCTAGGAGTGCTATCCCTTTCACTTTAGGAGACTTCCTCTGACTTCCTGTTGCATCTCTGGGACATGAAGGGAAGGGACATACTGTATCTGCAATGGTATACAGTCAACAAAAAACTACAGGGTTTTTATTCCCTTCCTATTCTAGCCAAAACTAAAAAAAATGTTTGGCTATACATTCATTTTAAAGTAAACCTGTACTCACTTCATCCAGAGGCAACAAACCGAAATAAAAACATGTTTAATAGATTAGAGAAGGCTTATAACTTATGGCAGGTTTTATTGTTGTCTACATTCCCGTTAAGGACAGATTTTCCTCAATTTCATTTCTAGTGATAGCAATCAATGAGGCAAGAAATGAGGTCTGAAGGTAAGGAATTGAGACTGATCTGAGATCTACAGCATGCTATTATTCAGTGGCGTGGCGGTTGTCTACTGCATGTACATTGACACAAAGGGACTGATGTATAAATAAAGGCATTGTCCAGCATATAACTGGCACATAGGAAATTCTTATGCTCCCCGGCTTCATCTAGCAGCTGTCATTCTGTGCAAATGGTATTCACCCAGCTATACACTGGGCAAAGCCTTTATACATCACTGAGGGGTATGTTGTCTGCACACCAGTGTATGTTGTGGTGCCATCCACCAGTTGGTCCAGGCAGCTACCAATGAATTGAAAAGAAGGGGCTTATCGGTATGGAGTGCAGTGGAGATATTATTATTATTGCCTTTATACATCCCTCCCTTAATGTGGAAAACGTTGACAACCCCTGCACTATAGGCTTGGTTCACTAAGATGAATGCTTATTATAACACCACTACTTATTTTCTTTCATTAAAAAAATTCTTGTTATTTCTTATTTAGAAACATACATCTATCAAAATCCTATTTTCTTATCTATTGTTATTTCATATTGTGTTATTCTATCACCACCTCAGACAGCTTCTTTTCCTTCTCTCCTCCATAGACAGCAATCAACACTTCCAGTTATCACCACCATAGAGCTGGTGTTATTTAAGGGGTGATAACCTGCAAGGTAATCTTTGTGAATTGACTTATACATTCAGTTTTCTATAAGGGCCATTAAAATAACGCTAACAGTGATAGAACAGCACTAGTAGTGGTGCAATACCACTGCTTACAGAACTGACTAATTAAAGCGTGGTATGTATTTCTGTGAATTGAGACATAAGGCATGGTGCCAAGGAAATAACACCTGAAACAGTAAAAAACAGGTTCATGAACTAAGCATACGATGCAACTATGATTGTTATGATCAGAAAACTCGCCCTGTGATAAATAACATATAGCAATCATAGTAGTGTATACATGTAGATAGGAAGAGGCTGCAAAGACCCTGCAGGAGAATGGAAGCACTGAAATGCAACAAAGGATGAAAAATTGTGAAAACAACTATTTTATTTAAAAAATATATATATTTTTTAAATGATACACAGCTTTAGCAAATGAAATGTCAATCAGTTAGATGTTACATCTACTTTTAACACCAGCTTAATAACTCTGGAAACGAAAATTCCTAGTTGTCATAATGTAAAAAAAATGCCTGGTTACATTTAACAAGCCCACAATTTCCTAAACACAAAAGAAAGGCAAGGATCAAATCAGGTCTAAAGCTTGAATGTCAATAGATGGGAAAGAACTGAAGAGATTCCTTTCATGATGTGTGTTTCTATCTTTTTAGAGCCCTGAATAAATATTGGAGACACATGTGCTGTGTACTGTATTCTAGAAGTGACAGCAATTGTGGAACTTACTGCAAGTTCAAACCAGGACTTTCCCACACAAGCCTGGTGGCCAATAACACAAGTGAGCTGTGAATGGCTTTGAACATGAATGAAGATCTATCTCCACCCCACCAAAAGCCTCAACTCCTTTTTTTTTTTTTGCAGCTGCCTAGACTGCACTGACATCCTATATTCTTGTCATACACAACCAAAAACGTCTGTTGCTCCAGGCTGTAAAAAGAGAATGCTCACCTAAGTTCCACTTGGATTGCATTTTTGTTTATTGTTAATGTACCTGATCATGAGTAACAAAAAGACTGCTGTGTTTGGCTGGGTGCACTCTATGTGATAATACCAAGTCTCAAATACCAGGAAGTTTTCTATTCTGTACTCCATTGCTGCAGTAATATACCTCTATTCTCTCTCTATAAGAAAAATTTACTACAGAACATGAACATGTGAGCTCCAAGAACTAGGACATACTCAAGGCCTCTATGCATCAACATGCTCTAACTTGGGTCAAGTATGTTGTATTTTCATGATTGTACCCTATAGCAGTGTTTCTCTAACTTTTTTTCAGTCGTGGCACCTTTTAAAAGTATATACAAATCTTGAGACACCCAGTCTAAAATGTAAAAACCATAAATATGTGGCCTCTTTCAAAAATCAATACCACCCCTTATCCAAGACAGGAGTCTGGTAAAGATTTTAAGTTGGGATACCAGGCAAAAAAAAAAGACCATGTGGGGTTCCCCCCTTAACATCAGATGCCTCTTCACATCAGAGTAGCCCCCTTTTACATGTAAGGTCTATGAGGGTAGACGCCTCTATGAGAAGGCAGGGCTGTGTCTGGCCTAGAAGGACAGTAACTGGTGGGGGGCTCTGATCACAACAGTGACCTGGGTGCTGTGGACATTGGCCACAACATGCGGAGCTCCCTGTGGCCTGTGTTTATCTGCCCTGTTTTCCTGTGTATGTGCCAGGGCTTTAAAGGGCAAAGGTGGCTTAGGATTGTGTTCTCTTTCCCTGCCTGGTCATTGTGCACACTGGCCACAACAGGCAGAGCTCCCTGGGGCATGTGTTCATATTCCCTGTCTGGTCACTGTACACACTGTCCACAACAGGCGGAGCTCCCTGGGGAAAATGGATAGAGAAGGCGCAGTGCAGGAGCATGTGATCAGCTAAGTAACCAAAATGTAGAAATGTCACCAGCACACCAGAATCCTGTTAAGATAGCAGAATGTTCATTTATTTGAAGTTCCTTGTCATATAAACAAGTGCTTTCGGGGCAGTGCAGGGTCCCTTCATCAGGCTTAGCACCCTGCGTGGCCCCGAAAGCGCTTGTTTATATGACAAGGAACTTTAAATAAATGAACATTCTGCTATCTTAAAAGGATTCTGGTGTGCTGGTGACATTTCTACATTTTGCTGATATTTGCGGCGCTATCCGCAGTCACTGCGAGCACCCATTCCATTACAAGGGACTTTCGGTAAGGAGTGCAGCACGGCAAAGAAAAGTATCTATTAGCTAAATAACCACTCACCAACAATGTTAAATAATACTGCCACCGATGAACTATGTGTGTGTGGGATAAATAATACTGACCACCAGTGAGGGGGAGGAGTTACATAATACAGCCACTGACTACCAATGCTATGGGGCTAAATAATACTACCACTGACCACCAATGCAGGGAAGTTAAATAGCACTGCTATTTACCACCATTGTTGGAGGCGAGGAGGGGGGGAGGAGGGGTTAGTAGCACTGCCACTAATGTTGGGAGATATTATTGCCACCACAGACACCAATGCTGGGGGTTTCTATTACTTGCACTAACATCAATGCTGCGGGTGGTTATTAGTGGGGCTCTGACACAGATGTTGGGAGTTATACTGTGGCCATCTTGGGAGTTACCATTGCTACCATGGGCACCAATGCTGGGAGCAGGCCCGGCGTTAGTGTAAGGCAAGTCAAGCGGCCGCTTGAGGGCGCCACTGGGAGGGGGTGGAAAAATCCTGGCACAGCTGCAAACATTGTTAGATGTAACGGTCCGTACGGGGCTCAGGACTTCTACTTGTAATGATCTCAGCTCCGTCCCGCCCCCTGTGCTGACTTCGGTGCCGCTCATCCCACACTGTGTCTCTAGCTGTCCCCCCTGCCATGTGCCTTGTATGGAACCTCATACTACCTCCTCGGGGCCACTCTCTGCACTGTGGGAGGAGCCGTTCTCTCCTCTCTCCTCACGGCTTCCTGGTCCCGAGCTGCAGGTACCATTGTGTTGTTGTTTGTCTCTATGCTTTGTGAATGTCACTATGTTTGTATGCTTTGTGTTTGTCACTATGTTTGTATGTGTGTGTATGTCACTATGTTTGTATGTGTGTGTATGTCACTATGTTTGTGTGTGTGTGTGTATGTCACTATCTTTGTATGTGTGTGTATGTCACTATCTTTGTATGTGTGTGAATGTCACTGTGGATGTGTGTGTATGTCACTATCTTTGTATGTGTGTCACTGTGGATGTGTGTGTATGTCACTATGTTTGTATGTGTGTGTCACTGTGGATGTGTGTGTCTGTCTTTCTCTTTGAGCTTGTAAGCCTCTTAAAGTCATAGTGCCCAATTCATAATTCATACGCAGTGTGTGAAGTGCTTTATATATAAAGTAAATAACAGAGATAACATTACTATCAGTGGCGGTACTACCAGTGTCACAGCGGTTGCATGTGCAACCGGGCCCTGGCGTTCCGTCACTTAGGGGGGGCCCAGGAAGGAAGAAGGGGCCCCGACCCTGGCACTGGCGTAGCGAAGGGGGGAGCGACGGTGCAGCTGTCCCAGCCGCTGGGCAGTGACAAGCGGTTGGGCCAGGCAGCTAATTAGACAGCAATCCAGGCAAATATTGGGGCAACACAGGGGCCTCAGCCGCGAGGACCCAGCAGCACCCGCCTGATACAGAGACCCGCCTGGATGTTCCCGGCCGCTGTCCCTAGTGTGTTTTACAGCCTCCTGCAAGAGCTTCCTCCAGCTGTGAGAAGAAGCCAAGAGGACCGTGACCACTGTGGTAAGTGCTTGTCATTATAGAATATGGAATAGAACATGGCTGAAATTGACTATATTCTATTCCCTGTTCTATAGTGTCATTGTATTACTAGAAAACTACAAGTCGGCAGTTCAGCTGGGACTTGTAGTTCCATGTATGATAGAAGACTGTTTTAATGACTGTCCTCATGAAAGTACTAGTAATACAATGTCATTATAAAAACATAGACTAGAATATATAGTTGAATTTAAAAGTTACTTTACTATAGTGGCATTGTATTACTAGTATTTTCATGAGGAAAGTACCGTATTTTTCGCTCCATAAGACACACTTTTTTCCCCCCAAAGGCGGGCAAAAATGTCTCCAAAAACATCTTATGGAGCGAATATTCCCCCCAGGTCTTCACAATCTCCTGCGTAGGGGGCACGGAAGGGGGGGGGGGGGGTTTGTGTGTGTAAAAATGCTCCTTGCACCGGCACCAATAGTGAAAGTTACTATTATTACCTCTGACACCAAAGCTGGAAGTTTCTGTTATTGCCACTAACACCAATGCTGGAAGTTACTATTACTGCCACTGATACAAATGCTGGGGCTATTATTGAGGTCACCGACACCAATGCTGGGAGATACTATTAGTGACACAAGTGAACGGAAATTTCCATTGCAGACATGGACACCAATGATGGGTGTTATATTGCAGTCACTGCCAGCAATGCTTAGAATTACTATTATTGACCCTGACACCAATGCTGGGGGTTATTATTGCAGATGCTGACACCAGGGAAGGGGCTTATTTTACAATCAATCATTCTCCTCAGTGGGCATATTATAGATTTTAAATTCATATTTTGCATTCCCATACTTTTTTTTTTACTGTTGAGGCAAGGAAGGTTTTAATAGAATATATCGCTCCTTGGTTTCATTAGTTGTGAACCCCTGATCTAAGGTATGATAAACTTCGGAGGGGCAAGCACTAAACATTTAAATATGAGGTCTGCAGAGTTTTTAGAGTTTTAGCCTTTAGTAGTTTATATTTTGTTATATTTTAGCTGCCATAAATAAGATTTAAGTTTAAGATTTAAACAACAATTGACCTTGTTTTCTACAAGCATGTGGTCAAGGTCTTTGAATAGGAGGATGGACAAAGCTGATTGCATGGAGTGCCCTCATACTGTGTACATGCATTGAGGAGTTTTTTACCAGCTCAAATCAGAGTAGCAATCTATGGACATCAGCTGTGATGAAAATCAATCTTAAAAGGAAACCTTTAGTTTTTTAGATATAAATAAGAAATTGTTTAATTTAAAAGTAGTTAGTTACATATGCATAAAGTACATATACTTAGTACTTTACATACTGCACAAAGCTTGAGCTCGTTCCTCTCTCTTATTGCAAGTCTACCAGTCAGATCTGAATGAACTCGAAACCATTCAACCCTTATTTTATCAGGGGGGCTGAGAAATTGGAGATAAATGCAGATAGCCACCAAAGAGATAATCTACAAACCTGTATATTTAACATAATAAACAAGCATGTAAACATTTCAGCAAATCAGCAAAAGTAGACAATAGAAAAATAACTCAATATGCACATGAAAATCCGCTATAATTTATCTTTAAATGTTTTGTGTATGTACTCTTTACTCATGTACATACAATGCATAGTGACAGCATACTTTTCTGCAAAGGTATCAGGGGTATCCTTTGCTCTCCCAGAACACCATGCGTTTACCCCCAAACCAGGGGTAACAGTAGTGAAAAGGAAATAGATGCTGCTGTAGGATACTTTCATCAACATTGTCTTTTAAGGGCCCTCCGGGTGAAGATCGAAGACTATTTTGCAGAGATGTCCAGCATGCATCCAATGAGGAGTGAATATAAGGAATTACATTTTAAATTAACGTTTCTGCGATATTTCTATTTCCATATGGTAAGTGAGTCAGCTTTTACCACACACGCTGAGAGCATAGAGAGACAGACAAGTTTGTGAACTTGCAATGTGCTTTTAATGTGCCCCCATTGTGCAGATGATACTACAAGGAAATCAGTGTGACCTTGACAGGAATGGATAACTATGAGCTGCAGGCAATACTACCAACTGGATTGGCTTCTCAATCCTAATGTCGCCGGAGGAGACGTGTAAAAGGTTAAAGCATAAACTGACATTGAAACATACAATCTGACAGCTCATAACAGTTCTTGGCCCACCTAGTTCTTCCTTTGCCTCCGTGTCAAAAAACAAGCTTCTAGGCATGTTTTTTTCTGTATATCTTTGGTGGATTAGCATTACTGCCTTCATAATATAACCTTTTTACTTATCAGTGATGTAGATCAAACATTTCCATAGCTGGAGACATAAGAAGATGGGTCTGCTCAGCTACATACAGTAAATCATCATGTTTTTTTCCAGTTTTTGATATTTCCTTTCCTTTCCGGATTTGTATGTGAAAGGAAGTAAAGGGAAACCTCCCCAATGAAGGGACCATTCCCTACTCTATCCAACATTTAAAAAATGGCTCCTTTATTTTAGAGGGCAAGGGGATGAAGACAACAGCGCAAGCAGCTTATAGATTTTGCGGTTTGAGGTACATTGTGTTGTGCTGTCCTTCCTACCTCAGTCAACTGGCTAGCCATACTATCAAACTAACAAGATCAGCCATCATTGTCACACAAGAAACACCATGGATGGGGTGGAGAGGCCCAAAGAGGTAGTTTTCCCACTATACTGTATGCCAGTACACCTAAACAGAAGGCTAGGATAGTAGAGCAAACCATCATCCTATTGTGCTAGCAGTACAGAATATTATCCCATTATTCCACCAAGGTAATGCACAAACTGCTCAGATGGAGCAACAATAAGGACCAAGCTTCTTTGCAATGGCAGGTAAGTTTCCAGCCTGGAGTCTGTTTTTATGCAAAGAATTATGTTTCTAAAAGTCAGCAATATGATGTGTCACTGTGCCACCCCTGACAGACCAGCCACCCTAAGCCATGGCTTTTGTTGGGTATGAAGAAATTCCTTCTTAAAGGAGAACTATGAGGTGAGTGATTTCCACTCACCTCATAGTTCTAAGCCGACCTGTGACAATGAGACTGTCACAGGGCGGCTCAGTAGATCGGGAGGTGAGAGAACACATACTGGGTTCCCTCACCTCTCGATCCTGTCACGGCTCTCTGCCGTGACAGGGGGATGGGCTGGATTCCCCTCTCCCCGCTCCGATCTGCCAGCGCTGACTGGCGGAACGGACGGGGGAGGGGGCGGGTACAGCTGGCTCTGCCTCTAGATAGGCAGAGCCAGCTGTCACTCACGCAGCTGGGCGGATCCCGTCATCTAAGTCGGGATCCGCTCCAGGTGCGGCGTCTCAGTATACCGCGAGCTGTAGCTCGCGGTATACTGAGCTTAGGGTAACGGGAGGACGCTAGTTTGTGTCCTCCCGTTACCCCAAGGAGAACTATGGGGAAAAACGCTGACCCCATAGTTCTCCTTTAAGCAAACAAACCTGTCTCACTAGTTCTCTCTTTGCCTCCATGCTAAAAACAGGCATCTAACATGGAGTAAATGGCGTTTTCTTCCCCCCCTTAGTTTCAGGTTGAAAATAATAATTCATGTTTATAATAAACTTATAGGATAATTAATTGGTTAGTTGATAATGGATATAAAATGATTGCTCACTTTAAATGAAAAATTTAATTACAAAGGGCTATATTAAAAGAATCATTTTTCCCACTGAACTTCGGCAAGATGGCATCAGGGTTCTGTCAGTCAATATGGCGGCTTTGTCGCACAAAATGACATTTCAGTTCCTAGTAGACTTTGCCCTTGGATGTGCAATATAATTCCTGTTTTTCACTGCTCTGTATTACACTTCCTCATACCTGTGCAGTAGAATTCAGTATTGGACAATGCATTCGGAATACCATGTACACAATGAAACAGTGTAACTCCGTCCTGTACTCCAGGAATGACTCTAGCAATTAGTGATTATTCGAAAATGGGAAAATATCAGAACTTTATCATGTTGGACAAAACATATTTATATATTAATGACTAATGGCATAACTATTTAAATGTATCATTGTCATGTGCTGCCTGTAGGTTCTCCAAACATACCACTGCAATGAGATTTAAGTTACTGCTAGACAAAACAGTAAAAGGAAATACTCTTTTACAGCTGAACTCCAGGCAAATATAAAAGACACACATTAATGCAGCTCTGTAGTCATTAATTTATTATAATGGTTTTATTTATAAATGGTTTTACACAAGATTCACACACACTTTTCCAGTCAGATTCTATTGGAAAAATGTGTGAATCTCAGGTGAAAGTTGTGTGAAACATTTATAAATAGACCACATATGTATTTTTTGTTAATGCAAGCGTTGTAAGTACCTGAATTTAACTTGAGATTGGCATCTTGCAGTCTCCTATACAGTCTGTTTGTTTTGTAAAACATAATAAAGCCTATATTTTTATAAGATTTAATGGTCTCGGTCTGTTTAAGCAACCACTTTCTGTGATCCTCACTTGGAACACTCCCCTATTTTTCTGCTTATCTAACCCTGGTTGCATGACCTTAGAGGACCAATTATAGACAGCATTTCAAGGGATTTGTATAGTATATCGGATCTCCAGGGAATATACAATTTTTTTCCTATACAGTCTGTACAGCAGAGCTCAGATAGGGGGCGGGAGATGAAGCAGAAGGAGCTAATCACATGGGTTGCAGTGCAAGAAACATTGAAAGGAGGCCATGCTGAATCTTGCCTAGAGTTGCTTAGGGGGTAACGTCTTGGGAGACCCATGCAAAATAATTACAGTGGCGCCATATTTTCTGGCCCCGAACCAAAGATAAAGAGTTAAATCTCTATGTGGTGTAACATAATTAGAACACAACAAACATACTTGCAGGACGGGAAAGCACAGGGATGTCCATAAGTTTTTTTCCACCTGAGGTGATGTCATTCCGGGGGGGTTAGGGTTGCGGTGGTTCTGGCTTCGGGGGGGGTGTTCGGGTTGTGGTGGTTCTGGCAGGGGATTGTATTGTCACTGGGAGAAGGCGGGTGCGTGGTTGTTGTGCTGTTTTGTTATTCGGAGAGGGGGTATCAGTGGCTCTGTCCGGCATCCTGCCCAGCTCACTGACATCACTGGTTGCCAGGAGCTGGGTAGGACGCAATCCAGAGTATCCCGCTCAGCTTCTGGCAACCAGTGATGTTAGTGAGCTGGGCAGAAAGCTGCACAGAGTGTCACAGGTTGCTAAGAGCTCTTAGCAAACTGGGACCCTATGCCCAACACCCATGCTGCATGGCTGCCCCCCCATTATAGGGCTGGCTCTGGGGATGACATTATTATTATGCTACTGTCCTTTCATTGTCCAATTACAGGCTGGTGGGGAAAAAGTGACCTATGAAGCAGAATATCAGCAGCCACTTTTTACACTAGTAATTATTCAGATAGGTGTACTCCAGTACCATGATTTAATGTTTGATGAGCTGTACACATGAAGAATCCCTGCATCATTGAGAGTATAGGAAATACATGAGGCATATAACTGAAATTATGTCTTTTACCTAAACTCTTGTTTTTATTTGTATTTACCTATGTGCAGTCTTATTTTTGCCAAATGAGTAAAAGTAGTTCTAAAACCCTTTTAGGGCAAGATATATTGTAAATACTAGAGGCACAGTTTGATCTTCTTCACATTGTAATTTCCCACTCTGATGTGGAGACCTATGTTACAAGAGCAGCAGGGAAGAGCGTACACAATATACCCTGTTGAAAAGGAACATCAATTCGCTCTGCAGGAAGCATAGAAGATGCAGAGAGGACTCTTCATTCCTCTGAATTCTTTACAAAAACAAGTCTATTACTAGATGATTAGATTGATGGGAGATGGAGCTCTGGCAGCTGTTATTGTGAGGAGGTTCATTTTTCCAAGGCCGACACAAATGCAACTTGTTCACTGCCAAAAAGGTCAAGTGTACACAGAAGCAATACACACCTGCAGCTGTTTACAGCAAAGAATGTTACCTGGCCTAATAAATATATGGGTACATCACTGGTTTAGGACAAATAATATAATCGTAACAACAAGGCTAAACTAGATAACAACTTTGCTCTTAAAGAAAAATTCCATCCCAAAAAATCGTAACCCAAGGATCATAGTTACAGGCCCTAGGTCAGCTTTTCACAACCAGGGTGCCTTGCAAGTTTGCAATGGTAGGACTGAGGACTTGTGATGTGAAGGGGAGACTCTGATGTTAAAGGGGGACACTCTGATGTGAAGGGAGAACTCTGATTTTAAGAGGGGACTCTGATGTTAAGAGGGCTTCTGATGTTAACAGGGCTGCTGATGTGAGGGGGGGGGGGCTTGTGATGTGAAAGGGCACTCTGATGTAAAAGAGGGGCATTCTGATTTGAAAAAGATGGACTCCGATGTTAAATGTTGGGATTCTGATGTGAAGGGGAGCTCCTAATTTGAAGGGAGGACTTCGTTGTGAAGAGGGGAACCCCACTTTTTTGTGTTTTTGCATGTGGTCCTTAAAATCCATTACATTTTAGACTAGGGTGCCTCAAGATTTTGAAAACTTTTAAAGGGTGTTGTGAAAAAGGTTGAGAAATGCTGCCCTAGGTATATACTCTCACTCACATATAACTATATGCATGTCCGATGGCCAAAGTTTAACACTCTTCTCCCCCTGAATCATAATAATGGTACTCGCCTACCTGATGGCTGGTTAAAGGTCAGAATAACTGCTGAGGTTCTGCTTTCATGTAAAGACATATTCTGGCATTAACTGCAATACCATTTGAGCATTAAAGTTACACTAAACCCAGGAGTTGAATCTTAAAAATGCATTCAAGTACCTGAACAATTAACAATACTGGACCTTATTCGTGCAGCATGCTGTAGATCCTCAAAATCAACTCGGAACTGGTGTTGACACTGTCCTTCCTTCTGAAGGTGGCTACTTTTGTTCTCCATGGTCCCTTTTGTGTTGTAAAGTAGCCACCACTCCAAGCTCGCTCCCGTGGTAGACTACAATTTCACGTTTAGTTTACTAATTTGTATTGAGATTGTAGTCCATCACAGCAGCGAGATTGGAGCCGTAACTACTTTACAACACACACAGGAACCATGGGGAACAAAAGTAGCCACCCTTCTGAGGAAAGGATGGTGAGTGATGCACAAATAAGCTAAATTTTTGTTAATAGTTAGGGTACTACAAATTAGTAAACTAAATGTAAGATTGTAATCCATCACAGGAGTGTGCTTGGCATGGTGGCTATTTTACAACACACACAGGGGGACCATGGTTAAAAAAAGTAGCCACCCTCCAGAAGGGAGAACAGTGTCAGCACCAATTCAGAGAGGATTTAAGGATCTACAGCTGAGGTATTTGAAAGCATTTTTAAGGTTTAACTCCTAACTTTATTGTCACTTTAAGGACGCTATTTTAAAAAACTGAGAGAATGGGAAAAGAGAGAAAATTATTGCCCATGGTGATCGGTCATGTTTTATCTTTTGTTTGTTGGGAATCTTTAAGAAAACTAAAAACCTTTTAGAACATTTTTCCCAAAAATGTCACATGCAGTTAAAGTGTATCTATGGTCAAATTTAAAAGCAAATATTTAGTTCCATATTGAATTTCTATTATATCTAACCTACTCCTATTACTCGGCAATATCTTGAAGTTTGAAGAATCTCACAGGATTTACTTCCCAGAATGTAGTGACACATATTCACTATGCCCTGTTAATATGCACTGAGGTGTCACCGATTTCACAGAATCTGCTGTCTGAACTTGCTGTTGAAGAGGAGGAGATTCAGGATACAAATCATCACTAGTTGCAAGCATCAAGGTACCATGACATACTGTATGTAGACCTTAAAAATCAAATGTAAACAATGGAATATGCAGCGCGGAAACTGGAAAGCATGCAGGGAATCCAGGAAGTTGTTGAAAGAATTTGGAGTGTCAAAAATAACTATTGTTTGTATTGATATTACAATGCTGATGTTATAGAATAAAAGTGTAATCGTTGACTTTAGATCTCCTTACAAGACAATGTGTAAAAGCGGCACTGAAATACGCTTATTAGAGATGGATTTATTATCAGACCTGAAGGAATTGCCCTTCATATTTGTGTAAAGGCACCCAATGCACATTTTTTCCAGGGGTAACTCTCTGGTAATTTGTGTATCTAACAGGGCAATATTAAGCTGCAAAATAGGTTTATTGATCGACATTTCTACAAGGCACACGAGGCTCTTGTTAAGACTTAAAAGTTTTGTGGCTTTACTGTACTTTTCGATCACAGGAGTACGTTTACTAATGTACTCCTGTGATCCAAAGTCAGCATATGTCAAGCTACTGCTTACTATGTACTGACAGCACAAAGATGCACAGCAGCCGGAAAGGATCCTGACAATATTGTTGGGATCCACCCCACTGCCTAATTGACAACTGGCTCTGCCTCTCTAGAGATGAATGACAGTCACAGATATTGGTATAGAGTTGGCATGTGACAGTTGCAGTGTCCCACATGCGCTCTAAGTGTTTGGAATATAATTTTTTAAATCTCCCAATAATTCCCCTTTAGGAAAGGCAAGCAGTGCTTTGTCGAAATGTTGACCAAAAAATTACCATAAAAGTATATCTGTATACCTTTAGCATAGTATAACACTTTTACAGTACATTTATTTATGTCTGTGCTTGTGTTGGTTTCCTCTCGGTACTCTGGTTTCCTCCCACACTCCAAAGGCATGATGGAAGGTTAATTGGCTCCTGTCTAAATTGGCCCTTGTATGCATGTGAGATAGGGACCTTAGATTATAAACTCCTTGAGGGTAGGGACTGATGTGAGTGTGCACTGTATGTAACTGCAATGTAAAGTGCTACGTAAATTGTCGCGCTATATAAATACCTGTGATAAATAAATTATTGAATAAATACATACATGTCTATATAACTGACTAAAAGGAGGAGCAACTGGCAAGGAAAGAGGGGCAGTCTCTTCAAATAAAGCATAATTGGGAGTTCTGCTATGAATATGTAGTCGCTGGATTTTTTTTTATACCTGCAGAGATAATCCACCACACTTGTAAGCAGTAGGGATCTCAGTTCTGGCCCACCATTGAGACTTTGTTGCTTTTTCACCACTGCCTCAATTTTCCAATTAGAAATCTTTCTAAAGTAGGAGAAATAATTGCACTTTATAAAGTTTTTGCATTACTCCAAAACATTTTTGTATATATGAAGTTTAATGTTTCATTTAAATTTTGTATGCAAAAAAGCGCTTTCACTGCTGGTGTATTTTGGTGGGGCGGGGTTATTTTTAACCCACAGAACAAGTTGTTGAAAAACAAAGCAACACAGTATATTTTTCATTTGGTCAAAAAGACTTTTGAAAAAGTCATCCAGAAAGGACTTTCAGTGAATCAGTTTGCTGGCTGCAAACCTCTGATATTCATGGACACTTAAAGTGTAAAATTCTTTGAGAAGACTCCGCGGTCGGAAGGGTTTGAAGCAAACAGATTATTCCTTTTTGTTACATAATCAGCTAATTTCACTATGTTGTTTATAACTGACTGAACACAACAATTCTCTAAATTCATATTTTATATGGGAGCACCTCCAACCTTTTATGTATACCATTGTACCGATAAGCATTGTGTTTTGCTGTGCAATGAAGCAGCAAATTAATAAATTAATTGTGCATTAATGTTATGTGAGTCAGTGTCAGACACAGGAAACCAAGCTCAGACAATGGCAATTTGTGGTTTTTCCTATTGTAAGAAGGACAGCATGTATACCACATGACTTTACTGATGATGGCCTTTCCCCAGAAAGAATGTTTTGATCCACTGTGCAGAATATGTAATTATTCCAAGAAAATATATAGATAGGTGAAAATTAGTAACCTGTTGGATATTGAAGAAATAAAAAGAAAGTTTGTTATTCTGGAAAAATATTGTGGATGTGATACCCAGAATAAGGAAAACCTATTGGTAACTTTATAGGTTTCTAAGAACACATTACAGATGTGTCACAATATGTAGCAACAGTATTTAAAAAAAAAAAAAACTTCTACCTTTTTATGAACAAAGAGCAGCCACTGAACTCCAGGCATGTGGTAGTGATGGGCTCGATGTTCGAGCAAAGCAGGAGTTCGACTTGAACATCGGCAGTTCGTGTGTTTGGCGAACACACAAACTGTCAGCGCGTTCGGGGGGCTGTCCGCCCGCCGAGCTCCCTGCGCAAGGCACTATCCCTAGTGAGCTGTGATTGGCTAAAGCCTTGCACCTGACTCGAGCCCATACAGGAACTTAGTCTTTAAATATTTTACTGTTTATTGAGAGATCGGGGCGTACATATGGTAAAGGACCACTTATGTCCACCTTGACACATTTTCTGGGCTGTTTTTTTTAAATTCTGTCTGTATCTTTATTCTATTAAAGTTTTTATAATGTATGATATGATTACTGAGCTCAGGCAAGAGAAAGGATGACTATAGAGGTTGACTCTTCTACTTTTAAAGAGAGAATGCAAGTTAATAATCAAAAATAGAAAAAAGACTGGGAGGTAAGGCTGTATTATTATAACAGTCAGACTATTGCAGAGGCCAGGTTCTCTTTAGCAGATACATACTTGCACACACATTAATATTCACTTTATTTTGCCACCAAAAGGGTACTGAGAACTAACAGTCACAGGTCAAGAATTAACATACTGGATTTATTAAGTAAATTCAAATTATGATCAAAATTGGGGCATTGCATGTAATTATTGGGGCACTTATGGACACTGTATCTTTATAAGTCACCTGGCAAAAAGCCTTTATATTAAATTAGTATGTTACACATTTGTATTTCTCTCTGGACTTTGTAATTTACTGGAAAATAGTTTCCCTGATATTGATGATGATGCTGATGATGGTGATAATAATAATAATACTAATAATAATAGCATTATCAATATCTGGGAAAGCTATTATTGTCATTTTTGTTATTGTTACTATCAGCAATAGTAGTAATACAACATCTTAGCTTGCATTTGTTAAGAAACCTGTGGATCAGAGAGTTATTGCTCATCTGACATTGTAATCTGAACCTGAGTTTGATCGCTTTGTCTAAATATGCTGCCAGGCCCAGCTGCAGCCTACTGTCAGAGACTGAGTATGGGTTAATCTTCAAAGGTTCCTACAGTGCGAGGCTGCTCGGATCTGAGGGAGCAATATAATTATACAGAGTAGTGCAGGGCTTGGCGGCAGGATCTCTGACTATTTATCTTCATGTCTTTGTATGAGGCCTTTATTTACCAACACAGGTCCTTTGGGGAACAAAGGACATGCTTCTTTTTGATGTGTATAAAGCACAGGATAAGACTGGGAAAAAGGCAGCATAGCAGACAGCTCTAAGCAGCCTCTCCTCCCCTTTATGCTCTTTGATAATGTCCGAGCCCCTTGATTGTTTGCTCAAACTGGTTATGCTGGCAGATGCTGACGACATGCCATGGACAATTTAGCCTTTGGCTATTGAGAAGAAAGAATAAAATATATTGATTGAAAGGAATGAAACATAAAAATTTGTATCATTGACATATTGAAAGTGTTTATTGTTTTAAAAAGGCCTCTCAGGGCCTATCTAAGACACTTGACCATATGACATTTGCATAGATCCAGGTTCAAAGATATGAGCACTAAATCTAAATTGGGTTACTGCAGTGTACTGAATGTATCCCACTATCAGGAGCTATTTATAAGGAATGCTAAGATTATATTATTATACAGGATTTATATAGCGCCAACAGTTTGCGCAGCGCTTTACAATATAGGGCAGACATTACAATCACAATACAATTCAAGACAAGATGGTAAGGAGGGCCCTGCCCCTGAGGGCTTACAATCTAAAAGGTGCACATAGATGCTAAACCATACCCATAGCCCTTATAGGCCCATTGTCTTTTTATATGGATCAGATGAAAAGGAGGCTGTCTGGGTCTCCACTGATCTCAATTCATCAGTGTGCAAAATCTGACTGGCTAGCTCCTTTTTAAAGGAGAACTATGGGGTGAGTGATTTTCACTCAACCTCATAGTTCGAGCCGACGTGCGACAATGAAACTGTCACACGTCGGCTCAATAGATCGGGAAGTGAGCAAACGCATACCGTTGCTCGCTCACTTCTCGATCATCTCCCTACAGAGAGCCGTGGCTGCCACTCACGGCTCTCTGCAGGGATTCCCCCCTCACCTGTCTGATTCTCCAGCGCTGACTGGCAGAACGGACGGGAGAGGGGGCGGGTACAGCTGGCTCTGCCTCTACATAGGCAGAGCCAGCTGTCACTCACGCAGCTGGGTGAATCTCGACAGTAATGTCGGGATCCATCCCGGCTGCGGCGGTCTCAGTATACAGCAAGCTGTAGCTCGCGATATACTGAGCTTTGGGTCGCGGGAGGACGCTAGTTTATGTCCTCCCGTGACCCTTAGGATAATTATGGGGAAAAACACTTACCCCATAGTTCTCCTTTAAGTCCTAATAACTGATTCACTGTAGATAGTAAGTAAAAATTAAACAAGGGTGTCCATAGATGGGCAGCTATGACAGGTGGGGAGATGTCTGCCTTTTCTCGAACATGACCCATGGACACTTGAACCAACTGCAATCTGCAACTGGCCCTGACAACGGGACACACGTGGTTCTTTGACACATAGCTAATGATTTGGCTGCTTGTAGGTGATACCAAGCATTTTTCATATAATTTTTGCCCTCTTGTACACTAGAAAAGGCCCAATTATCACAATAAATACTTAAATCATAGTGATGCAAGTGATAGAGTTTTTACTGGTGAGCTGTTGATGTTTACTACAGTCAACAGCTCATCACACACTTACCTGGTTTAATTTATTTTTGTTTAGAGAGATAGAGAGAGAAATAAAGTATTAAAATAATATCGGGTAGCCACAGAGGGGCAGATGTCTTCCTGTTAACAAGTATCCTGAGCACCAGAACCTGCTGTCTTACTGGCCAGGTTGTGATGAGCCAAAGAGAGGATATGGCCTGCTCTTAAGGAATGTATCAAAAAAGTTAGAAAATTCCTCTATAGGATAATAAACAGCTCTGACCACTAACCATGCTCATTATCTACTCTTAGAAGTTGATAAACAACCCAATCACAGCAAGTGATGCTGAAAATCAGGAACACATTTGTAAATATCAGGTTACCCTTGGCCAGAGACATGATTTGGGTCTCTGATTCTTTTATTTTAGCCTAACTAGAAATCCCTTTGATTTTACATGATGTGATTTTTCCAGCAGAGGTAATTTAAACATTTTCTGAACTGCTGAATAAGGAGACCAGAAAACACTTCCTTAAAGGAAACCTACGCCAACAAAAAAACTCTTAGACACACAGAAATTCACTAGTTAAAAGAGAACTCCAGTAAGCTGCAAGCTCTTGATGTAAATGCAATGTGTAAAGTATTCACTGTAGGCACAGTCATGATGACTCATTTTCAGCAGTGTCCATGTTATGACTATAAAATGGGCTCAGATTTAAATGAAAGGAACCTAAACTACAGATTACTCAGCAACTACAACATGAACATGTAAAAGGGATTTTTCTATTATCTTAGAAACACTACAAAACCCTGATCTTGTTTTACACATAGAAGATTTCTTTTAACCAGTTGACATCCGCGGTGGACCCGCTGATCGCCTATATGTGAAACACCCGGTAACGGGTGTGTTTAATCGTCGGGTCTTTTCTGCCCGTGCGTGCCCGCTAGGGGGCGCGCGCGAGCAGAAAAAAATTGCCGCAGATGTAGCAGTGCCGTCCGTCCGTTTTTTTACTACGGGCGGACGGCAAGAGGTTAATGTCTCCACATCATATCTTAAAGGACAATTTTGCTCATCCATTAGTGTAACCCAAATAGGAGAATCATTTCCTTTAGCTCCATTCTGGAGATCTTCATTGTATGGCCTGGCATCACACAGGCTTTACAAGGAAAGGGTTCTGGCGGTGCTCTGTGCCTACTGTGCATGTGTACTTCATTTGGTCCTATGCCTGGGTCCATACTCATGGTGGCCTCAGCCATCCAAAGGAGTACAGCCCCAGCCATAGAAATGCACCTTTTGTGGGCTTGTTGAGTAGCTGCAGGATGCAGATAGGACATTTTTCATGCAAAGGATGTGCGGGGGGAGGTGGGAAACAGTAAATGACAACTTTACTAAAAAAGTTGGTTGCCTTTTAAAGTGGACCTTTAGCCCCCTTGACTAAAAATCACATCAGCATACATCTCTGCATGCTGATATGAAATCGCCTTACATTCATTAGCTAAACTAACATATTTGTATTTTTACTTACAATTTCTTTTTTTCCTCTTCCTGGTCCACTTTGGAACACATGATGTAATTGGGTTCGAGTGTTGCATCCTGGGAAGGTTACATCAGCAGAGCATTGTTGGGAAATCTCATCTGTAATCTCATGAGATCTCAGGGAGATGTTGTTCATGCTCACATGTCCTATAGAAAACCAGTACACCACAAGTTGAAAAAGCAAATGTTCTTTTACTGCCAATAGCTGTATCTCAGTAGCCAATGAGATACAGCTATTGACAATAAAAAAAATGTGCTTTTTCAACTTGTGGTGTACTGGTGACGTTTTTCTATTGTTCATGTGTGGCAGAGCCATCCGCAGTCATTTCGAGCACCGATCCTCATTGAGTGGGAATCCCGGTAAGGAGTGCGGCATGGTTCCTGTTTTTGTCTGGTCACGTTTCCTAGTCACATGTGCCAGAGTTCCAGGAAGTAAAGGGAGGTCTAGTAACCTGCCCTTAGTTATAGCCTCTCAGAAAACTGGGGAAGACTGGGGACGAAAAGAAAAATGAGGAATGAAAAAATAAAAAGCCGGCAATTATCTAGAAGTATGTGTTTGTAGATTGTAATTACTAAACATTTCTAAAGGTGCCTCTGTTGTTCTTTTAGAGATATAGGTAAAGTTCCTCTTTAAGGCATATGTAAAAAAATCTGTCCTATTTTTTTCATATTGTAGAACAGGGGTCAGCAACCTTTTCCACAGCACGTGTCATTTTCACAAGCATTAGGCAACCGGAATAGACCCAGTTTCTGCACCTTCAGCCCTCAGATCCGCTCCAGTTTCTGCACCTGCAGACCTCAGATCAGCCCCAATTTCTGCACCTGCAGATCTCAGATCAGCCCCAATTTCTGCACCTGCAGACCTCAGATCAGCCCCAATTTCTGCACCTGCAGTCCTCAGTTCAGCTCCAACTTCTGCACCTTCAAACCTCAGATCAGCTCAATTTTTTTTGCACTTTCAGGCGTCAGAATATCCCCAATGCATACATTCACTTCAAACCTTAGATCAGCCCCAATCTATACACTTAACATCAGATCAGATCAGACCGCAGATGAGTTTGCATATGCCACTAAGACACCAATTCCTACAGCTAAAATAGCCATTTTATATGGCCAATATGTGTTTATATTTAGCATACCTTTTTCCTTTCTTGGGAGTTCACAGAAACCTTATACATAGCAATTTCCATAGCCATTCAAAACATTTTGAATATTATTATTACTATAATCATGGTACTGCTGTAGATATACTGGCAGCAGATGGTCTTTTACCTTTTACCTTATCTCTTCCTTTTCCACACTTTCACTTTATCAGCCACTTTGCACTTCTGCTCACATACATACATCAGGATACCAGGGGCACTCTGGCTTGTGTGCAGGGGGCTTCCTGAAGCACAGCATGCTGACATCCTCAGCTGTCGGGTCCTTTCATGACATCAGGAGGGAGGTGGACAGGTTTTGTAATTGACAGCCATTGATGTTGTGTGTCAGCAAAGAAGGCATTGTGTGCCAACCCTTGCTCTAGATGTATTGTACTAGGCATAGGCACATCATGGAACCAGGTAAAGGGGTTAGAATATTAAAATTATAGAGAATGGTCAGCTTATTTTGAAAAAAAATGTTGGTTCTGTTGTCACCAGCATAGGAAATGAGGGACATCTCCCCAATAGGTATACAGACAACATTAGAAACCAACTGAACCTTCCCCTCAAAAATGGTGGCGTTTTGCTTTCTGTGCACCTACTGGAGAGATTTTATTTTACTTCATGTCTCAGTGACCACAATTTCTGGGATATTGAGTGAGGGAAATCTTCTCCAATAGGGAAAATAGAAATTAAAACCCCTCTAGCCCTTGTAATTCTTTCTTTATCCTAAGTAAAAAAAAGTTTTGGATGGTGTCCCAATGTAACCTAACCCCTAAAACTTAATTAATGCCTTCATATCCATACTTCAAATGCTTGTCTGTGTGGTTAAAACGGAGCCAAAATGTCTCTGGCCAAAAACAAGCACCAAAACGAATAGATTTGTCTATTTTTCATTGATGCTGCAATGCTTATAGAAGGAGGGGAATAGGGAGTTTTTAAAGGTTGAATAGAGTGTTCTTAAGAAAGTTTTTGAAGAGTGAAGGTCACACTGACCACGTGGCCTTAAAGTTGTGCAGTAATACTGATTTTAATGGAAGGGGAGGTTGGATTTGAGCCAAACTACCACTGCTTTTAAAAGGGACTGGAGAAGGATGTAGGAAATTAGAGACTTGAGACGCCACTTTAGAGGTAGGGAAGGTGTGGGTCTGTAATCATGGACAGGATAATGGGACATTTCACAAGATATATGCCGACAAGACAAATACAGGTTCTTCAATTGCTTCTTGCCTAGAGTCTCTCCTATTAGACAAGTAGTAATGACACAAAGGTACATTTGGTTATTTTCTTTAGGACAGTCAGTTTTACAGTAAAACACAAAGTCATGAATAACTTAAAGCTGAAGTCCAAGCAAATATAAGAAAATGCCATTTAACCCATTCATTTTTATATAGCATAAGTACCTACATTTGTTTTGCAATCTGGAATCTCCTGTACAGTAGCTCTCTAGGAGTCTAGGGGAGGGAACCAGCACCTGATCACCTTCAAGGCAACCTGGGCAGGAACTTAGGGCCTGGCAGATGTCCAAGGGGCTCGCCCATGGTCTATGTGGTCGCACTGCTATTAAGGCCTCTGGTGTAGGACCTGCAGGGCATAGGGTAAGGTTTGTATATGTCAGTAACATTACAAGTGTACATGGATGCCATCCTGAAAGGTCTTAATATACAGCAACAGTATCATGTTTTAAAAAGGCTTCACATTTTATCATTTAAAAAACATCCTTAAACTCCAATATGTGAATTTGCCTAGGCTGAGATGATGTCGTCAGTCAGCTGCAGGCAAGAGGAAGCATTTATTCAATCTCCTCTTCCCCAGTGATTAAACTGTAATATTGTAACTTTGCAGATTGCAGAGAATCACAAGTCACAAGGTGGGAGATTGCAGCAGGGTCAGACATTTGTGAACACACCCAATAAGTGCAAGATACCAGGATTTACATGATTGTGTCAGCCAGCATCTCCTTCCAAGAAGGAGATGGTGACTTAGGATGGTGGATAAACAAGATGGTCCATCTTCCTGGAGAGAAAAGCAGATAAAGACATTCTCATGGTGAGTACTATGATTTCTGTGAGAGGTAATGAATACCTGGAAGTGTTATGCAGGTGCGGACTAGGCCGGGGGGCAGGGTGGCAATTGCCCCCCGGGCCTCTCCGATGCCGTAGCGTACGGCCCCCGTGACCCCCACTGTCGCCGGCATCCGATGCGGCATCTGTGATCGTCGGCCGCTGGGTCCTCGGCTTCTCGGGCTGCCCTCTACACTGCCTGATTAGAGGGCCGCTTCTGCTTGATCTAGCTGGATGAGGCAGGAGAGGCCCTCTAATCAGGCAGTGTAGAGGGCAGCCCGAGAAGCCGAGGACCCAGCGGCCGCCGATCACAGATGCCGCATCGGATGCCGGCGACAGTGGGGGTCACGGGGGCCGTAC
>NW_017306402.1:2051178-2090323 GCF_000935625.1 Nanorana parkeri | reverse complement strand
TCTGTGAAGGTTCTCATTCATCCAGTTCATGGTATATCTGTAAAAAATAAGTCAAGGCAATTGGACTTGCTGTATTTTTCTTGAAGACGTTTCACTGGTCATCCAACCAGCTTTCTCAACTGAGAAAGCTGGTTGGATGACCAGTGAAACGTCTTCAAGAAAAATACAGCAAGTTCAGTTGCCTTGACTTATTTTTTACAGATATACCATGAACTGGATGAATGAGAACCTTCACAGACATTTCTGATCATAGGTCCACTTTAATTGGCTCTTCTTGCACTTACACTCATCTTCACCCCGAAACAATATGTAATTTCTGGAAGCAGAGGACCTGTGGAATAAAAAGATGGTAGCTGCAAATTCTCATGTCACACAATATTTACCCAACTGTTTTCAAACCTATATTTGTAGTAAAAAAACACTACGACAAATTATAGTGCACTCAAACACAATATAATTATTTTTTTTGCAAAATTGATAAAACTGTGTCAATTAAATAATTACAAAATCTGTCACCGCCAGTTACCTCAGACGATCCAGTGTCGGTGCTTTATTCCTTCCACATAACTTCTTTTCCTGGTTTCTTAAAGCCATGTCACATGATGCTGTGGTGCACTGGATCCATAATTTAAGCTCAAGGGAGGCAATTAGTCCACGCTCACATTTAGAATCTGTATGGTTCCCTGCACTACCGAAAAAACATGCCACAGTTGTAAAAGGCCTGGCGCCCGCTGCACCTGGAGCTACCCTTACACTCCTGCTGCCCCTCTGCTACATTCTCAATGTCTGTTGCACCTGCAGCATCAACAGTGTCTGTTGCATCTCTGCTGTACCTGCAGCCCCCCGCAGCACCTACTGTCTCAGTTGCATCTCTGCTGCACCTGAAGCCACTGCTGCATCTCAGCTGCACATGCAGCCTCTGCAGCCCCCACAATTTTTGTTGCATCTCAGATGCCCCTGCAGCTACAGGGACACCTCAGCTGCACCCACTGTCTCCATTGCACTTGCAGCCCCAGCAGCACCCCAACTACATCCAGAGTCTTTGTTTCATCTCAGCTGCACCCTCCCAGCTGCATCCACAGTCCACATTGCACCTCCCCTGTATCTGTAGCCTCCATTGCGACTTATATGCCCCACAGCCTCTGCAGTTCCCACATTCTCAGCCTCCACTGCACTTGCAGCCTCTGCTGCATTCAGTATCTGAACCTCTGCTGCATTCAGTATCTGAACCTCTGCTGCTTCATCACTGCACCTGCTGCCTCAAGCATCACTCTGGCTTCTAACTACTCACTGCCCCATGCCTCCTTCACACTCCAGTTCCCTGCTATCCAGCACTTTCTCCCCTCCTTGTCTGTGAGTATCTGTTGACCTGAATCTGAATGGCCTGGAGGTAGCCATGAGCTAAGCACAAACTCCCAAGGTGGGGTCCCTGGTGAAACACCAGCTACCCCTTAGATTCCAACGAAAACAGCCACACAGAGGAGCTGGGTTCACATTTCTGGTTGTGACAGTGCAAAGCCTTAAAATTGCGAAACAGAAAGGAAATTACGATAATCAAAATTGTTACAACTCAACAGTTTAGAGATAAATAAATAAAGGCCCTCAAAGTATTCCTCCCATTGCAGTGTGCATGGAGATGACTAATATGTGTTACACCATTGTTGTTTATGTACGCATGTGCATCCTGTGGGTACACGTGTTTACATAAGTGCACAAGGATGGGGTTATGCGTCCCTTAGATTGTGTTGTGTTTGTTTTTTCACGCATTTTATTCCTATTACTTTTTTTTAACCGTATTTGTTTAGTATCACAATGGGGCTGACAAGACGTATTGTGCAGTTATAGGTCCTCTTAGAGGGAAGAAAGAGCACACTGGATAGTGCAGATAAATCTACTATAGTAAACATAAAAGATAAAATTGCACTTACTAGAAAGTGACAGGGCATATCACAGAGATACATTCTCCAGAGGAACACCAGGCCACTCCAGTAATTGTTAAAGCTCTCACTGAGTTGACAGCAAAAGGAAAGGGTGCAAACCTGGGTGGGCAATGTGAGGTGAGCAATGGAAAGATCTAGTAGCAGGTACATACAAAAAAATGTTCTAAACTGGTAAGAAAAAGGAGGCTGAGTTGTCATACCAAGTTGTGTGGCTGTCCACAGAAAAGCATTTATGTCAATGGGAGAACAATGGTGTGCCTTTCACATTCCTTTGCTACATGCAGGCAGTCTTTGACAGTCTTTTGTTATATGTTATATGCATTCTATAACAGTTTTTTGTTTACATGCAATAAGTCTGCACCACTCTGCAAATGTTTAAGGGCCCATTCCCAATATTGCGGTAATGCTGGGTACCATTCTACTGCACAGCACTCACGCTGCTGCTGGTGTCCCGCCAACTGTGCTGGCTGTTGCCCCCTGCTGTTTCAGGTGCCACTGCTCTTGACTTGGATAGACTCACAGACCAATATTTTACAGCACCATGCGATTTGCTGCAGAGGTCCAGTCTCCCTTGGCCCCACACTATGTGAGTAGAACAACCTGAATGCAGTAGTGGCAATGCAGACTATCGAAGTGCAGCATAACTGCACTGAGAGCATTATTTTCTGCCCATATGCCCTCCTCTTACACCCTCCATGTCACCAAGCTCTTCTATCCTTGTGTTCCACTAGTAACTCCCTCTCTCTTCCTTTTGTACCCTAAACGCTCTGCGTTCCAACACCCAGTACTACAGGATATCACCACTAAATATACTCATGGCCCCAATCCCTGCAATTAATACCTTATGTGCAGTAACTCAATTAAGGTTGATACTGTGATTCTGGGACATGCCCTGGGACACAGCTTCAGTGGGACACAGGTCTTATAAGATGCAGGATAATCATGGCAAATATGGGAAAGTTGGAATGCCTGCCTGAGCTCTCAACACCTACAGTGGGCTAATGACAAGATAAAATCTGAGAGCAAGATAGAGTTATGCTTCAAAAACACTGACAGAAATGATATTTTAAATAATTTAGAAGCAGAGGTCTCCACGTCTATTTGGTTCTTTTGGGAGTATGATTGGCTGTCTTGGAATTTTTAAACCAATGGCTGTTGTTTCCAGCATTGGTGGTGCTAGGCTGCTCTCCTGCTATTCTTCTCCATATATGTTAACATGCAGTGTGCATGTGAGCATAAAGATGTAAACAGAACTATGACTGTTGCAGATTTGTAGACGTAATCTACACTCTTTATCAGACTCTTGTTTCTTTTACCAATGACATATACCCTTCTAACATAACATTATACCTGAATTGAATACAGTTCCTGAGCTCTTGAAGTCTGACACTTTATGCCTCTAAGCTCCTTATTTCTGTATGCACTGAATACGAACTGGCTCCACTCACACAACATTAGGAAGAAATAATCTCCTCTCCTCCACGTCTTGAGTCAGGATTGTTTGTTCCTTTTACTTGATCATATTTACTTTCCTGGACATTGCACATTCCAGGATCAGCTTGTTATACTCTGAGTAAGTGGCCTCTCTGTTGATTAAGGAATGTGCTCCCAATTAGACAAAATGTCCTCTGGCTAGCGCTGTATTACAGCTTCACTAGGCATTATCTATTCGTATTTAGCCCCAGTTCTCACACAGCGGGATGGTTAAAGATGTCCCAGGGAGAAAGTATGTATGTATTAGAAAACTCAGCTCTTGACTAACAGCCAGGGTGCTGTACATCTAGCAATGTATGATGCAGCATTTGTTTAGCCGGCGGCAAACATTACCAGCAGTATATTTAAATATAATTAGGGAAGGTGAATTTGGCAAAAAGCACAGTAGGAATTTTACGTTTCTCACTATAAATATGTTATACAAGATTGCAGATGGCTTTGTATTAAAAGAAAACCGCATGTTCAGATGTGACTCTTTCAGAAGACTACGCCTATCACTCTAGACTATATAATTAAAGCTGAACGTGCAGAAAATATTAAAAACTAATAATACATAATTTGGTTATGTACTGTAGCCATTAAAAATACATAATTTTAAATCTAGCCAACATAACCAGCATAAATGACATGAGCGGAAATTTGCCCAAAGTGAGAGATATTCCCATCTTAGAGAGTTGTAACAAGATCTGGTGCTTGCCCCCACTGGATGATTTACCCTAGGAAGGTTGGGGGGAAAGATGGGTGCTCCACACCAGGTACCACCACTTAAAGAATGCCCCTGTGCAGTCATCAATATGTAGGGTGGCAGTGGTACTGAAAGAAGATGGAACTGTCAGGTGGAGTGATCTGCCCCTAACAGTTGAATTATAGTTGAACTATAGTCTTTGCCTGGGAGAGAGAGCTTGGTTCAGGAGCTCTCTCTGAAGACCAATGCTGGGTTAGAGGGGGGTGATAATTATTGTTACAGTCTGCCACTGACCACCATTGCTAGGAGAAAGGAGTTATTGTTCCAGTGAGCCTCTGACCAGACCATCAATGCTGGGGAAAGGGGATTATTATTACAGCCATCCACTGACTACCAATGCTGAGTGACTTAGTTACAGTCAGTCAGTAGCGTCCAATGCTGGATGGAGTGGGGGGTACATTGTTGCAGCCAACCACTGGCCACCAATGCAGGTGAGTGTTCATTTTACAGTCGGTGGATTGGTATGCTAAGCTCAGTATCTCCCCCTGCATAAAGTTGCAACTATACTTACAGCTGCTGCTATCCAACTTCCACCAACTAATTCTACTTGAACCCCTGACATGCATAACATTTAATTACATGATTTGTACTGAAAATAATTTTGATGTATGGGTGGGGGGTTTAAAGAACTCTGGGCATTAAAAAAAGTAATTCTTGCAGTGGGGCTACCTCTGCACTGCAAGAGTTAAGTGATCTTTTTGGACTAGGGGTTGGAATAAAGAAGATACACTCACCTGATCCTCAGTTTCCGTGCTCACCTCTCTCCCCTCTGCACCGGCAATGGAATGTCCCCCGACATCCTCGCGTCCAATGCAAGTCACTGGACTTGTATTAGATGTAATGATGTCAGCCGTTCTAAGACCGCTGGGAACTGGGGAGTTGAGGCTGTGGGGACTGGTCTAACAGTCAGGCAGGACTGAGGATCAGGTGAGTATATCTTTCTTATTTTAGCCCCTAGACCAAAATGAGCACTTAACCCTTGCAGTACATGGGTAGCCCCACTGCAAGGATTAATTTTTAAAATACCTGGAGTTCTTCTCTAAAGAAATGAATCACCCTGGGTGCCAGATATGCTAGGTATGCCACTGATATTTTGGATTTCCTGAAATATTCTCTCTCAGTAACAATGGCCTCTAGGACAAATAGAGGGGTAATCTACCTAGTAGGAACATAGTCAGCAATAAAAATTTGATGAAGGGTCCAACCCTTCTCCACTCTATCCAAAACTAAAAATGAAGTGTTGCCTGCTGCAGTGCCGTCCGTCCGTTTTTTTACTACGGGCGGACGGCAAGAGGTTAAACTGGACCTATACACAATAAGCTTAATGGCAATACTGAAGGCAAGTCCATTGGCCTTTGCTAGTCTTTTTTGGGCAAGGTTTCCATTGTGTAGGTCCTCTTTAATATGCTATAAACACCTGCACTGTGGCACTAAGACCGCATTCACACTGAGCGATTTGTAGCGCGATTTTCGCTCAAAAATCGCTCAAACATGAAACTCAATGTAGCTCTTCCAATGCATTTCAATGGAGATGTTCACATCTTGCAGCTCAATGTCGCCTGTAGCTTGTACACGAAGCATGTTGCTCGAACATGACCTATTTTTCGTCAGATTTCGAGCGATATGGCCCCAATAGACTAAGATAGACTGCCAAGGGAAGAGCTACGGTATGTAGCGTAACAAAATGTGCACTGTAGCTCAATGTCGCTCAAATCCGATCAGCTCAAATCAGTGCTGAAAAAGCTTGTAGCTCAGAGTGAATGGGGTCTAAGATTAGGCGAGGCGGGGGCACCTGAAGATTAGGAGAGGCGGGGGCACCTGAAGATTAGGAGAGGCGGGGGCCCCCCCCCAAGCCAATCAAGGCTCTGCTGCTTACAGGAAGCGAGAATATGGCGATGATATCAGTAGCGCTTGTTGCTTCTCCATTGCCCATTGACAGTCTGGAGATCACCTAACTGTACTGCAGTCTGCAGGAAAGTACATGAACTGCTGTGCTGTCTGGCAGGGGTGCCTGTATCAAAAGAATGTCTGAACAGAATTATAAGTCATCTGGAAAATAAAACAGTTCGGGTTTATGTATTTAAACATTAACTTGTTTGACAACAAAGGCTGCGTGTGAAAACCTAAAGTAAGAATTAAAATGTGTCTGATGAGGAGCATAAGGATAAACAACACATTATGATGATGTAGATTTTCAGCTGTACATAGATGAAGGCATTGTGTCCAGCTTTTTAATACATTTGTTCTTTATGCATTTTACAAACTACAAAAAAATCAAACCTAAGTAAAAGAGTAAAAGGATTGGTTTAATGGAAGGAGAAAGACTTACACCAGTCCTGATGTCAGGTACTGCTTCACACAATCGAGTTAAGAGGAATCTTTTTTGTGTGTGTTATTTTTACCCTTAATCTGATTGTGGCTTTCCAGTAAACACATAAAAAAACCTTGCTCCTTGTATTACTTCATTCAGTTAGGACTCAGCTATGTGCAGAGCCCCTCAATTTGCACTTGCAGTCCATTAAAGTCAAATTCTGTTCTTCATCTTGGAAAAGGATCTCAGCAAGCATTGTAATTAGGAGTCATGGAAACCTGTTGTGGAAATACCAAAGTATGCATGGGTTATAAGCTTGAAAACTGCCATTGCTGACTTCTCATACTGCAAATGCTACTTGCCTAGACCTAGACATTATGACCACGATAGTTCAAGTCAATGACCTGGGGCAAGTAAGCAGATATGGATTTGACTTTACTCTGATTTTCTGGATCTGATACCTTCTTCCTGATCAGTAACTCACAAGGTGTTTACTGTAAAGTGACACTAAACTCAGGAGTTAAACCTTCAAAAATGCAATCAAGTACATTATCCATGAACAAAAATGTAGCTTATTTGTGCATCACTCACTGTCCTTCCTTCTGAAGGGTGGCTACTTTTGTTCCCCATAGCACCTGTGTATGTTGTAAAGTAGCCACCGCTCCAAGCTCACGGCCGTGATAGACTACAATCTCACTACAAATTAGTAAACTAAATGTGAAATTGTAGTCCATCACAGGAATGAGCTTGGAGTTATGGCTACTTTGCAACACACACAGGGACCATGGGGAACAAAAGTAGCCCCCTTACAGAAGGAAGGACAGTGTCAGCATGAATTCAGAGATGATTTGAGGATCTGCAGCTGAGTGATACACAAATAAGCTACATTTTTGTTAATAGTTAAGGTACTTGAATGTACTTTAAGGGCCCGTTCACACCAGATGCAGTGCTTTCTGGCCCGATTCTAGCCAGAACGCACTGCCTCGCATTGTGGCCAGCTCAATTTTGTGGGGCAGGTCGGCAATGACAGCCTTCATATTTCTCTTGCTCTAGGCTAGCGCTAAAGGCAAGTAAATCTTTGCTACTGAGAAATTGAATTTTGGTTTACAGATATGTCATATGCATCACATTGATTTCAGTGTGATGACTGCCAACAAGTCTTTAAAACTGTCAGTAGCTAAGTATTTGGCTATGTAGCCTCAGCCTTTTACCTATTAGATTGTAAGCCCTCACGGGCAGGGCCCTCCTTACCATCTTGTCTTGAATTGTATTGTGACTGTAATCTCTTCCTTATATTGTAAAGCGCTGTGCAAACTATTGGCGCTATATAAATCCTGTATAATAATAATAATATGTTGATGGCCTTGTGACAGCACAGTGGTGTAGTGATTGGCACTTCTGCCTTGTAGCACTAGGAGTCGCGGGTTCAAAACCCAATCAGGACACTATCTGCGTGGAGTTTGCCTGTGCTTGTGTGGGTTTCCTTCCAGTACTCTGGTTTCCTCCCTCACTGCAAAGGCATGCTGGAAGGTTAATGGGCTCCTGACTAAATCGGTCCTGTATGTATGTGAGATAGGGACCTTAGATTGTAAGCTCCTTGAGGACAGGGACCGATGTAAATGTAAAGCATTGTGTAACTAATTGTGTGTTAATGTAAAGCATTGTGTAACTAATCAGTGTTATATAGATACCAATATTAAATAAATGATAGATAAGAAAAGGACACATGTGACATGCCAGCAAGAGACTGTAAAGTACACAAGCCTGGCTATTTCCATATTAGTTGCAATCATGCTTTATTAGGTGGATACAGGCTATTTATAATGTTCAATGCTGAAGGGTCATGTTATCAGTTTAGGGTTCTACTTTACTGACTAAGATGACCTGGAACTCTTACATCTCTGAGTAAATATACATCTTACAGGCTGTTAATGTTTGACTTGAGAAGTGCATGGTCGGAAAGCAGTGGATAAGTCGGTATTTCTGAGGTTACTTACCAGTGCAGGACTTCATGGCTCAGTGGATCAACAAACACATCCGAGCTTTTCATCTTTGTGCGGCCAATACTAACTCTGCTTAGTTTGATAATGCGTTAACTCTTTTATCGGCTGCTGTTGCTTTTTCAGCTGCTTAAAACTTGACATATAGCCCATACGTCTTACTAGAGCAGAAACAGAAAACATGACTGCATAACAATGAGAACAATTACCATGCAGGGCTTCTTTATAATCCCTAGTTGATAATATTGTATGAACATACAGAGTATTGATGTTTTAAGCGGTGATTCTGTATGGTGTGTACTTGCATGGCATTCAGCAGCAATGTGCAGCACGAGGTTCACAAGCTGAATTCCCAGGATAAGCAAATATTGTTACACAAGAGGCATGTGTAGTCTTACGCGAATCTTGGTGTATGTCTTCCAGATCTTTGCAACAATCCAGTGTGAAACTTTGCCTTTGTGCAGGAGCTTCCTGTACTAAAGACCATTCACTGCTGCTTTCTCTCTTTGTGCAGGGTGACAGGTCATGTCTCCGCTCCCCCTGTAGTTTTCTACAGGCAGCCTGTAGAGAGTGGAGTCTGCTGGATCACTCCCACGGCTCTGCTCTATGCACAGGCTATGTGCAGCACTATGATGATGTCACCACTACTTTTATAAGGTAAAATCTGGATTTGTAAAGGCACACCAAGTAGATCTAAATCCTTTGCAGCTATCGAGGAATATCTTTACATGAATGTTTTTGTACTTGGGGCTTAGCTTTAAGTTAGTGTTTGTCTGCGTAAAGTTTTACTAACGTTTCTGTGGTTTGACTAATTCCAAAGCTATTGCTCACCAGTAATGAAAACAATTTGTGCACATCTGGATCCTATATAGTATATGATGTTTCAAGTGCTTTACATAGTGTACACACACACACACGCTTTGTTTATCAGTTTTCATATTTGTATTTCAAATGCTTGTACAGATATAGCAGTCACCTATTTTATATAAAATGATCTCTGTATAAATATGGGTTCCCTAAGCGCCCTGTGCTGCTGTTAATAATTAGATTCCTTATTTTACTCAATACACTACTACTTACAAATGCAATACACTCTAAAAGCCATGCAGCTATAAAGGGTAGCATAGTAGCACTAGGGAACTGTATACAATAGTAATATTTCTGTAACATATTATGGAATATACACAATAATGAAATAAAGGAAACCTATACTGAGAGAAATATGAAGCTTGTCATTGCTGAGCTGTGCCTTTGTAAAATGCTAGGTCCCTGGCTTTCATGGTGATTTTCTAACTTCCATACTTTTAGTCGGTGACTTGGAACAAGTATGCAGATCAGGAGTTCTAACTTCACTTAATAAATGGTGCTTGCTGCATGCTCGCTGCAGGATCAGTCTCCCAGCATGCAACCAGCATTTGGCAATAGCAGCACTATAGGAACGGGGAGGGGAGAAAGAAAGAATATAAAAGAAAAAGAAAGGAAAGAAAGAAAAAAAATGAAAAGAAAAAAAAGGAAGGAAGGAAAAGGAAAGGAAGAAAGAAAGAAATGAAGGTAAAAGGAAAGAAAGAACAGGAAATGGAAAGAAAGAAAGAAAGAAAGAAAGAAAGAAAGAAAGAAAGAAAAAAGAAAGGGAAAGAAAAGAAGGAAAGGAAATAAGGGAAAGAAAGGGAAGGAAGTTAAAAGAAAAAAAAAGGAATCTAAAGGAAAGAGAAAGGAAAAAAAGAAGGTAAGTTAAAAGAAAGGGAAGAAGGAAACGAAGAAAGGAAGGAAGAAAGAAAGGAATAAAGGAAAGTAAAAGAAAAAAAAGAAGGGTAAAGGAAAGAAAGAAAGCAAAAAAGAAAGGAAGGGAAATTAAAGAAAGGGAAAAGAAGAAAGAAAGAAAGAAAGAAAGACAGGAAGGAAGGAAAGGGGATGGAAGGAAGGGAGGGAGGTAGAAAAAAAAGAAAGAAAAGGAAGGAAGGTAAAAGAGAACGGTAAAGGAAAGAGAGAGAAAGAAAGAAAGAAAGAAAGAAAGAAAGAAAAAAGAAAGGGAAAGAAAAGAAGGAAAGGAAATAAGGGAAAGAAAGGGAAGGAAGTTAAAAGAAAAAAAAAGGAATCTAAAGGAAAGAGAAAGGAAAAAAAGAAGGTAAGTTAAAAGAAAGGGAAGAAGGAAACGAAGAAAGGAAGGAAGAAAGAAAGGAATAAAGGAAAGTAAAAGAAAAAAAAGAAGGGTAAAGGAAAGAAAGAAAGCAAAAAAGAAAGGAAGGGAAATTAAAGAAAGGGAAAAGAAGAAAGAAAGAAAGAAAGAAAGACAGGAAGGAAGGAAAGGGGATGGAAGGAAGGGAGGGAGGTAGAAAAAAAAGAAAGAAAAGGAAGGAAGGTAAAAGAGAACGGTAAAGGAAAGAGAGAGAAAGAAAGAAAGAAAGAAAGAAAGAAAGAAAGAAAGAAAGAAAGAAAGAAAGAAAGAAAAAGAAAGAAAGAAATAGAAAGAAAGAGCTCTTGCTCTGTAATCCTATGAATGAAATTCCTGGTTTGAAATGTGTTGATAAGTGGAAGATACATTCCATCCATGTACCTGAACACTTCCACTAAGCACACACTCAGGTGCTCAGCATGCTCGTGGCTCCACCTATGTTAGTAATATATTCTTTGTAAGAGCACAGTCATTTACAGTGGGAAATTCCTTCACCTGGGGAGGGCTGGGCAAAAGATGAAAAGATCCCGAAGAGGAGAAAATGACTGGGAACAAACTCATTTGAATGTCTGGATATTTGGCTTCTCCCTGAACACTCACCTGCTCATCCCTCACACATACACACTCAGGCTCACCTGCTGTGTCGTGAGCAAACAGCTGGCTCTGCTGCTTCTTTTACAAGAGTTTGTGAATTGTTGACTTCGGAGAAAAGAAGGCTCCACACATGACATCAAAGACACTGTGTATGACTTATCTGAAATTAAGCTGGACATTATGGAATTTTCTGTAAATGCCCATTGACAATGAGAATCTTAAATGGATGGGAGACCTTTGGCCAGAGACAGTGACATTTCTCAATGGCCATGAGGACTTGGATGCCATTTCTTATCAGAGTGTGGGTTTAACTAGAAGAAAAGCAGGTTTGTAAATACTGTGCATGGACCACATGTTTAAAGTCCACCGATGTCTGCCATTCTTCTGGTCTGTGTTTGGACTGTTTTGAACTGGACATCGTTGGGCTTGACCATTGGTGTGAAATCATGGACACCTTGCACAGGTAAGTAAAACTATAACTATAGTTATGACAATGGACTCTTAAACTCTTGCTCATTTGCTGATCTTGTGCAATGTAACTTTTGACACTTTAATTATCTTGTTTTACATATTCTTAGTATGTCTTTATTTGAATATCATAGTTATTTATAGATTCCAAGTGAAGGGTAATGAACACTTCACAGCTGCTAAAAGCATTGCTGGCATTAAAAATAATGTAGACAGTAAATGATTGCTTAAATGTTTTTTTATGCATCTAGAAACAATTAGTAGTTGGTAGTTATTCAAATATATCTAAAGACAAAACTTTTTATTATCATTTTGGACTGAGTCGGGAATTGTTAAAACCCGTGCATGTACTCTTTTGCCAACTATATCCCAATGGGGAGATTTTCTATTGCTTCCTGTCCTGTAGATGCAATGAGAATGGAGTGCAAATCTCTCCACAGGGAAGTAAATGTCCTGTTAAAAGGTTATACCCATTGGAAGATATCCCCTTTATTTCTCTTTTTGGTGACAACTCAAAATTTTCCCTCACTTTCAGTCCCACTGACAGTAGTCAATAGGAGACATAGAGAGGGTAAATATTCTTAGTGGGAACACATGCAGCAATAACAACTTGTCAGAGGTTCTAACCAATCACCACTCTAGAATGAAACACATCCTTGACTTTAGATACAGTTTAATTAAAAATGTAAAATTATTATACCTGTTTTAAAATCTATTACTACTTTACTAAAATAAAAAATGAATTGTAAGTTGCTGTGCATTGTGTATAGCTGCATATGTAAGAAAATGTATGAAGCTGTTAAATTATTCAAATGTCTTACTGTCAGAGTATTTCTATTAAGAATGATAGTGTATATAGAGTTAGCTCCTCTTAGAAAAAATAAAAGTCACGTAGAAATGGCTATTTAAATGAGCTATGATAAAATGTTGGTCGTAAAGTGTTCTGTTAAGCCTTGATGTATACATGTATATGTAATGTCTACATATGGAGATAAGGGTACAGCTCCCAACTCTCTCTGAATTTTAGGGACAACTTGAGTTTCTAAAATTTTTCCTTGAATTAATTTTTTTGTCCTTGGTAATTTTCCTGTTTAATTAAAATGTTTAATTTTTCTTTGCAGTAGGGTGAGGGTGCTCTCCGCACACCTTTCAGCAATCCCGGCCAGTACACAGGGATGGTGCTTGCAGTAACTCCACGGATGGCACTGTGCAAAATGAACAGTTGACGAAAAAGGTCACCAGCACTCAAAAGGTTTAAAAATGAATAAGTCCTTTTTATTGGACCATGGTGTCACGATTTTCTGCCTTGAGAAAGGGACCCTGCGTGGCCCCGAAACGTCGGCTTTTTTCGATTGTCGTGACACCATGGTCCAATAAAAAGGACTTATTCATTTTTAAACCTTTTGAGTGCTGGTGACCTTTTTCGTCAACTGTTAATTTTTCTTTGCATCTAGTTTAACTTTTGTTCACTATTCTTATAACGCGATTGTGTATGGTGCTGCCATAGATGAAGGTTAATGAAACACAGTGGAAAGAAATCAGTCCCATTGCTTTTAAGTGACAGATGTGCTGCTTAAAGCATATCTAAACCCAAGAATAAAAGTTGAATATGTAGTAGGTTCCTTAAAGCGGACCTTTACACTCAAAAATCAAATTCTACCAATGCATCCCTCTATGCATGATGGTTGATAATAACATAGACATGTCAGGTGTAAAAAACTTTGATTTTGAAATACCTACACTTGCAGAGAATTCACTTCCTGCTTTGAAAGTGCAAATGACTTCAGTTTACCAAAGCAATGCACACTGGGATTGCTTTGTCATCAGCAGAGCATTGCTGGAAATCTCATCTCAGTGAAAGGCATTTTCCTCCCCTGAGATGATGTGCATGGTCACATGTCCTAGTCACATGTGCCAGAAATCCAGGAAGTAATAGGAGAGCTAGTAATCTGCCCTTAGCAAACATGACCACTGTCAGAAGACTGGGGAAGAAAAAGAATAATAAGCTGGCAATTATCTAGAAGTATGTGTTTGTAGATTGCCATTACTAAACATTTCTAAAGGTGTGTTTGTTGTTATTTTAAAGATATGGGTAAAGGTCAGCTTCAAATTTGGAGGCTGCATTAGTTTTCTTTTTTTTTTCAAGCTAAGCATATTCTGATAGTATAGAAAAAATACCTATTGATCCTGCCACAAATCCTGTGCACCTGTAACTTCCTGTGCACTTAACTAGCATCTCAGACAATGTTATCAGCCGTACCTGCTTTCTTCTTTTAACTTCAGAGCACCCTTTCCAATGTGATAGAGATAAGGAGAGAGGAGTTGTTTGAAGCAAAGTCAGGATAAAGCTGCTCCTCAGTAGATACAATACAGTGAGTGAGTGTTGTCACCCTAGAACAGAAAGTGCATTACTAGCAGTACCACAATGTAAAAATAAAAGAGAAAAAAGCCTGAAAAGGCAAACTAATGGAGCCATCACATATAGGGACCAGTAACTCAATATTTTACGGTTTAGGCATTCTTTAACATGCCTGTCTTATATTACTTATAGTGCAGGGTTGGGGTTAGGTGGGGCAACTGGTGGCGAGTAACTCTTAAGGCCTGGCTAGTAGCTCAGGACTTGAAATTTTGAGCCCTGCTTATAGGATACTAATCAAAAGGCCTTTCTACAGCTAGTCCAGCAACTGACAGCCTGCTGTCCATTTATGGGAACTTGAATCTTGGACCTTGCAGTGGTGACCATGCACATGCCATGCAGGTGGTGACCACGAAGCTGCCAAAGGCCAATATCCCACCCGAAGTGAAGTGAGCTTAACGCTGTTCAGCTATTCACTTCTGGCTTGTATGGCTGATATCAGCCGTACATCGGCTAAAATCAGCAGTACATCGGCTGCCTTAGGTCAGTCGAACATGCTCTGCATGTTCGGTTGAGCCGAAGTGCAGAACGAGTTCAACTCAGTGGATCCAACATCTCCGCTCAGTTGTTATTGTTTAATTACAGATCAGCGTCCCCAGGTCATTTGGGGACGCTGATCTGTCAATACACCTGGGCGAAGCGAGCCGTGATGTCCGCCCAGCTGTCATTTGTGTGGAGATCAGTCGGCTTCGGCCAACTTTTCTCCACCCTTCGGCTGTCACTTTGGCTCAGTCGAGCTGATGCATATGCCTTCGGCTCGGCTGAGTTGCTTAGCTGCCTTCGTCTGCTGTACGGGCTATTGTGAATAGCCCGTACAGCAGCCCTTCGGTATGACTGAACATGCAGCCGAAGAGACGCGAAGGATCAGCCGAAGTTACGGCTGGATCCTTCATCTTTTTACTGAATAACCCCCTTACTAATAGAATGGGTTCACAAAGAACAACACAAAATCAGCTAACACATATTGGGGGCTCAAACCCCGTACCCCTTCTTTAGGGCTTAAACATAATGGGGGAATTGATCAAAACTGGAGCAGACAAAATCTGGAGCAGTTGCCCATGACAACCAATCAGCTTCTCTCTTCAGTTTGTTCAGTTAAGATTTGAAAATGAAAGAGAAAAGCTGATTGGTTGACATGCACAGCTTGCTCCAGATTCTGTCTGCTCTAGTTTTGATGAATTCCCCTCACTGTATTGTAATATGGACTCGAAGCTTGCAGAAATGAACAGAGATTAATTATTTGCCATGTAGGGTATAGCCAAAATCATTGAATCAGCAGGTTCACTTAGCACATTCTGACCGATCTTCTGAATATTTCAATTTCAATCCAGTTATTCACTTCTACTTGTTCTAAAATGGTATATGTGGCCTTTAGGCTGTTGTTTGATCAACAGTGCTTTTGAAATCTATTAAAACCTTTTCAAAATTAAATATTTCAGCTATGCCATTCCATTTCCCTTTTTACTCCAAGCTATATATTAACATATTTATAGGTGTAATGCCAAGAAACTTCATGGTCAGTGCTGCTCAACTCAAGGAGATGAAAAGCTCAGACCCTGCCAACGCATAACTGAGGCTACATTCACATGGGGCAATCTGGGATTCCTGCCGCAAGAACCTACAGATTTCTGCAGCAGGAATCCCAGGTGTCCCCATTCAGATGCAGCCACTGTGCCAATTGGAGTAAATGAGAGGGATCTGCATCTGTCAGCGGAAGTCACCATGTAATTGTACCAGGTGCTGCCCCCAACCTGGTCACCGAGATATGTGTGGAGGAGGGAGGGAGAAGGGAGGAGACAGGGAGGAGCCTCCCTGTCCCTCACTTGCTTGTCACTGATGAGGCATCGTGATAGATCCTCAGTGGGTTTTTTTCTTTGTTTTTGATTGGACAGCTTGGACCATTGGCGCTTTGCCATTAGTCCAAACCATCCACAGAGCTCAAGTCTCTAACACCAAGTAGAGGCTGTTGCAGCTCTGATCTCACTATGTTAGGTTACACAAAGCAGCGGGGAAGCCCGCTGCTGTGTAATCTGACTTAGCTGTTAAAAGCCGGATGCAGCGCCGCCTGTAATTAACAGGCAGTACTCCGTTTATGACAAGTTACAAAGCAGGGGGGGCTTTCCCTGCTATGTAACTTGTTACAAGCTGCTCTGAATGGAGAAAAAGCTGTCAGCTTAAGAGTTGAAGCTGACAGCTTTCTCTTCCATAATACTAGGTGAGGCTCTGCCTCACCTGCATCCCCTGACCGCACGTCCCTGGAATAAATGATCGCTGCTGCATGTAGAATAGATGCATCCAGCAAAAATCATCTATCCCAAACCACATGTAATTGTACCACAGATGCGGCCAGTGTCATCTTCTCATTTACTTCTGTAGCACCCCACTGGCCCCCAAAAGCATGTAAGGGATTTCAGAGGCAGAGTGGGCTGACATTTCACCTCAGGGATTCCTTAGCCAGTTAAGCGATGTGAATGTTGGTTTGAGAACCAGTGACTTTAAGGATTTTTCCAAATTTTAATTCCTGGTTCACATGGGAGAGACAGCTAAGGGCTACAGGCACCTTGGACAGTTGCAGACTCACCGACTACTTCCCAGCAGGGGCGTATCTGCCGCGAGGCAAACAAGGCGTTTGCCTGGAGCGGCAGATTCGCTGAGGGCGGCGATGCTGACGCCGAAGTCTTCCTCCTGTCATCGGCTGCTGCTCTGTGTCGTGGTGCTGGGGGGCGAGAGCGCACTATATAGAGGTGGGTGATGCCATCTACGGGAATCGGCGGGTCAGTCCCGGGGGGGGAGGGGCAATGCTGTCCATGAATCGGCCGGTTAAGCTTATTGCAGTGACACTGTGTACGACATAACTTAAGCTTGTTAACAGACATAGCACAGAACTCCGTGGGTGAGGCACAAGACTCCCTGCGAGGTCCAAGACAAATTCTAGCTTTTCTGGCACCTCCTGCAGACAAAGTTCCTTACTGCTGCTCTTTCCCAGTAAGAGCTTCCCCCTGAAAGCTGAAGAGCCCACAACTGGATCTCCATCCCTGACACCCTGCAAGCCTTTCCCTGGGTCACAAGCCTGGCCAGATTGCAAGCAGGAGCCCAGGGGAAAGAGACACTTACAATGTCAGCTCCAAATTCAGCATGCAAACCTCCTAGTGGCTAGGGAGACACACATTCTCATACCTCAGCATTTTTGGATGTTCTGCTGTATTGCAAGGTCACACACAACAGCAGGCAGATACAAACAATAAAAGTCAGTTTAGGGGAACCAAATGAGCACAGACTATCAAATCAGCTTAGACTGGTTACAGTCCAGCAAGCTAAATGTAAGGAGTCATCCCACTTAGGGCAGGGCACTTTAATGGTTACAGCGGCCGCATCTGAACGGGGACACCTGGCATTCCTGCTTCAGTAATCCGTAGGTTCTTGCTGCAGGAATGTCAGATTGCCCAATGTGAATGGGGCCCAAGTGTATGGCCAGCATAATGTAAGCTACTCCTGGAAAATGTCAGATGATTTCAGACACTTTCAACTTTTCTTAGGAAAAACAACTAAAAGGAGCAATGTAACCTGCAAGCAATACTTTTTATCAAAGCAGTGAAATGATGAATGAAACTATTGCTGGCAGGTTGCCTTGATCCATTTGTATAATGTTGCAATTGAAAATTAATTGAAGATGGTTTAAATTGCCTAAAGTTAACCATACACTATTCTGTCTGATTGTGCAATCAGACTTGACTGACAGAGGGGTCATTGACCTTTCCTTCTACAGCACAGTAGAGTGTAATTTACCTTGAAGGGGAGCATGAGATGATAAGAAAGCTCCAGTCCAAGCAGTAGGTAGCATGGAGGAGCAAAGAAGTGGCATGAGTGCCAGCAAATAGTGATGCTACTGATGTCATTGGTACTCATGAGCATCATCATGTGGCTGGAGGTGACAGGAAATGTGGGTCACTGATGAGAAGTGTACAGGAACAAGCTAACATCAGCAACTGCTGGGCAAGATGGTACCAATCCATCAGGCAGAGACAGGGAGTCAGGGACAGGGCCAGGTCAACAATGTGCATGGCAGGCAGAAATTATAGTTGGATTACAAGCTAAGGTCAATAAAGGAGCAGGTCAGCAGACAGAGGAGAACCACAGAAGAGTCAGGGAACAAGCCAGGTCAGTAATGGAGATCAAATTCAGATGTCTGAAACTGAGCTCATCCAAACCTGTATGTTAGGCATCACTGCATACCCAGCCAGCTCTGACCGCACAATCCCTACCCCAAAGCCACACTTAAACAAAGGGGCAGGATGCTGGTGACATAATTGACCTTATATGGCCACATGACCTTAATTCTGGGTTTGGATAAGCTCAGATTCGAACCAAAGCAGAGTCCATCACTCATCACAAGTTACAAAGTACTGCTGAAGATCTCTCACCACTGGAATTCTTGCAGGTCTCAGCTGTAAATAGCTCACTTGGTGTCTGTAAGCAGAACTATGCACATGCATTTGCGCAGGTGCTTGCGCTGAAGCCTGGCTATGTGGGCTGTCTTAATCTTCCTGACAGAGAGTAAACAATTGGGAAAACTCACAAGGAAATGTTTCACCATGGTGGATTATCTCCGTATACGAAGAATGCCTACAAAGGATAAAAGCAGCCCAGTCAACGCAAGTGACGCTCAAACTACCCAGAAAGTACAATTTTCTGTAAAAAGGAAGAAAAAAAATGAAAACAGCCAAAAGAACAAATCTCACTTTTTTACATCATGTAAGAGAAGGATGGGACAGTTTGTCTTTTGACCCTGTCACTGCTGTAAATTCTATTAAATGCACAGACTGCATGTTCTGTCCCTCAGTTATAGAATGGACAAATAATTATACCTTGTGTTAAATTTAGTAAAGTGGACGTTTATAGATGACAGGTCTATAAAAGAGATTTTTCTGTTGACTACTTAGTGGTACTAACCCTGTAAATTGTAAATTGCCATCATGTACAGGTAATTGCTAGTGATCTCTAGTTTAGTGCTTTCATGCTGCACTTTGATAAACAGAACTACTGCAGTGGGATGAGGGAACACTGTTCTCTACTGCCCTCTACATTGTACTGCCTGTGTGCTATTAGTTGTATTATCTATTTTAAAAGTCTTGTCTTTTTAGAAAATTATGTCATTGGGAAGAACTTTTCTGAAACTGTCCCGGATCTATAAATGAGTTTATACATATATTGTGGGTAGTTCTCCTTAAAGTGACACTAAACTCAGGAGTTAAATCTTAAAAATGCACTCAAGTACCTTAACTATCAACAAAAATGTATCTAATTTGTGTGTCACTCGGCTGTAGATCCTCAAATCATCTCTGAATTGGTGCTGACACTGTCCTTCCTTCAGCTCATTTCGTGATGGACTACAATCTCGGGTTTAGTTTGCTAATTATTATTGTGTACAAATATATTGACTATATGTCCCAATTCACACTTCAATATATGTCCCAAATCACACTTCAATATACACTATATTGCCAAAAGTATTGGGACGCCGGCCTTTACACGCACATCAACTTTAATAGCATCCCAGTCTTAGTCCGTAGGGTTCAATATTGAGTTGGCCCACCCTTTGCAGCTATAACAGTTTCAACTCTTCTGGGAAGGTGTCCACAAGGTTTAGGAGTGTGTCTATGGGAATGTATGACCATTCTTCCAGAAGCACATTTGTGAGGTCAGGTACTGATGTTGGAAGAGAAGGCCTGGCTCGCAGTCTCCGCTCTAATTCATCACAGAGGTGTTCTATCGAATTGAGGTCAGGACTCTGAGCAGGCCAGTCAAGTTCCTCCACCCCAAACCCCAAACTTAATGGACCTTGCTTTGTGCACTGGTGCGCAGTAATGTTGGAACAGGAAGGGGCCATCCCCAAACTGTTGCTACAAAGTTGGGAGCATGAAATTGTCCAAAATGTCTTCGTATGCTGATGCCATAAGAGTTTCCTTCACTGGTAGTAAGGGGCCAAGCCCAACCCCTGAAAAACAACCCCATACCATAATCCTCCCTCCACCAAACTTTACACCTGGCACAATGCAGTCAGGCAAGTACCGTTCTCCTGGCAACCGCCAAACCCAGAGACGTCCATCGGATTGCCAGACAGGAAAGCGTGATTCGTCACTCCAGAGAACACATCTGCACTTCTCTAGAGTAAAGTGGCGGCGTGCTTTACACCACTGCATCCGATGCTTTGCATTGCACTTGGTGATGTAAGGCTTGGATGCAGCTGCTTGGCCATGAAAACCCATTCCATGAAGCTCTCCAGTACTGTTGTTGTGCCAATCTGAAGGCGGTCTGAAGGTGGTCTGTAGCTATTGACTCTGCAGACAGTTGATGACTTTTGCGCACTGGGCACTTCAGCATGCACTGACGCCGCTGTGTCATTTTACATTGCCTACCACTTTGTGGCTGAGTTGCTGTTGTTCACAGTTGCTTCCACTTTGTTATAATACCACTAACAGGTGACCGTGGAATATTTAGTAACAAGGAAATTTCACGGATGGACTTATTGCACAGGTGGCAACCTATCACGGTACCACGCTTGAATTCACTGAGCTTCTGAGAGCGACCCATTCCTTTCACAAATGTTTGTAGAAGCGTCTGCATGCCTAGGTCCTTGTTTTTATACACCTGTGGCCATGAAGGTGATTGGAACACCTGAATCCAATGATTTGGATGGGTGTCCCAATACTTTTGGCAATATACTGCATGTCCCAAATCACACTTCAGTATATGTCCCAATTTACACTTCGACCTATGCCCAATTCACACTTTATTTATGTCCTGACACACAGCAAGTACCTACCTATACATGCCCTCCTGCATAGATTCATGTGCACATGCAAGTATATGTGTACTTGTACATTTCAAACTACTAAAATTATATTGGGGGGACATTTATAATCGTCTTTGCAACACAATTTGTGGGGCGTCTTTTTTTAAGTGTTCTTGTGACATATTCATGTTCGCGACTCACTGCACATATTTTCCAACATTTCACAAAATTTCTCCAGCTTTGGTGACAACAAAGGATCTCCAGTGGGCAGTTCATACTGGGAGGCTGAGATTCTGAGGTCAGTCCACTGCAGCAAGCGGGGACATGATTACATCACCACTCACTGAAAGAGCAGGGACTGGTGGCCAGGGCGATAGATGGCCCAGTGGCCACTGGTCTACGAAAATGGATATCAGGGGTGACAGATTCCTGAAATGAGAGAAGCTTGTCATGACGGGCGCAGTGGCTGCGTGACATGGCTTTTAAAAAAAATAAAAATATTTATTAATTGTTTTACCTTTGGCAGGTAAAACAATTGATGCATAAATATTTACATTTAGTAGCTGAATAGTTGTCTGTCTATCTGCCTGGAGTCCTGCCTTAATTATACAGCGTCAAAGAGTACCAGCAAAAATGGTTTAAACATCATCAGGTGGCTTTTGCTGTCTATGTCCCGTTGGGGTGATTCCCTTCACTTCCTGTTTCAGTGACACCACATAAAGCTAGTGGAAATCACCTCAAAATGAGGGGAAATCCGACCTCAGTTCTCGCCAGTTCTCTGTTTAGATATTCCCCATCACTTCCTTTTTCTGGAGATTTGGATTCACTTTATGTTACATTGACAAGGGTCCCCAGAAAAATGTGAGGGAGTGAATTTCCCCAACAGGTATACAGACAACAATAAAAGCCTGTCAGAGCATTTAACCCTTCCCCCTCAATCCAACACTAAAGAAACAAATCTTGGATGAGTAATTGATACAATCACAGATCTAAAGTTTCTATTACTACCGGGTTTAGTAAAACTAGATGCCATGCACCACAAGGCCCCCCTCAACCCACACTCTCCACCCCCCTGGAACGTGCACTAACAGCAACTAAATACCACCTGCCCCAGCCTCCCGGAATGTGCATCAAAGGAGCCCCCGCCCCTCCCCCCCTGCCTCAAGCGTTGAGACATCTAGGGATGACCCTGTCTCTAGTCCTCTAGAAAGTCCTTGCTCACACAGGCTTCAGCTTGCATGGGATCAGCATTTCCAGCGCGCTTCTGTGATGCTTTCAGCAAGATTTTGAACAACATTTTCAAAGATTTCGACAAGGTTCAAACAGATTTGTTGAAAGCCGTTTTTGCATTTTTTGCACACATGCAAATTTGCACATTTTAGGCCCGAAGATTACTTAAAACCCCCTCAGAAATAGATATTTCCTGAAAGCAGAGGCCCTGTAGTATAAAATTATTGCAGTTGCAATTTATTATGTCGCCTGATATTAGCATAACTGTTCATTAAACCCAAATTTTCAGTAAAAAGTACAGTAAGTACAGTATTAATTTAACTTTTTAAAGAAGGCCTGGGAAAAAGCGTAAAACTACAGTACCCAAAGTTTGTAGTACTGCATGTACATTACAGGAAGTTGGCTCTTGTTAGACGTGCAGACAAGGGTTGCCCACCTCTTCTTCTGGGTCACTGTGAGGTTTTTACTGGTATCCTCATTAGAAATATTTCATGTCACAAATAACAACAAACCTACAGTCCCTATCTTGTTTGTAACCCGGGGACAGACTGTACATATATTTTATGTAAATTTTTACATTTATTTTATTTAACTTTATTTTAACCAACAACGCTGTGCGGCTCACCAACCAGTGAACCAATGACAGCATTTTGCTATTTTCCACAGTTTTACCCACTAAGGAAATCCTCAAAATGTAACCTCCTGGGGGGACTTGAGCACTGCAGTTGCTGTTACAGGAGACAATATATTGTGGTATCTGCATTTGATCCTCTTGCTAAGACATGTACATTTCAAGTTCATAAAGGCTGCTTCTTTACTTATTAATTTGTGAGTGTAAATATCAAGACACAACATGTCCCTCTAAGAGCATGGGAATTAGTAGAAAGAAATGATTAAAGAAAACAGAACAGGGAGTAGTTTCATATCTAATTAAAAATAATAATATAAAGTATTATACATAAAACAGATTTGTAATGAAGGCTATTAACAATTTGGATCACAAGGTTAATCAGGAATTCTAGAAATAGGGTTGTTTTTTTCTTTGACTTATCTTTTTTGCTAAGTTAAGTAAACAGCATAGTAAGTGAACAATCTCTATGACTTTCAGTAATTAACTGATTAGAAAACCTGACAAATTGCTCTCCTTTTAGGATTATCATCCATTAATCTAGAGCAGAGGTAAGCAAACTCTGGCCCTCCATCTGTGGTGAAACTAAAAATCCCATCATGCATTTGCCTCTGGGAGTCATGCCTGTTGCTGTAAGAGTCTTGCAGTGCCTAATGGGATTTGTAGTTGTTGCACAGCTGCAGGGCCAGAGATTACCTACCCCTGTCCTAGAGGTCATGCAGTATAAATTTTTTATTCAATTATTTATTAATGGCCTTCACTTTAACCTGTTGCCGTCCGCCCGTTGCAAAAAAACGGACAGGCGGCGGACTCGCATTTGCCCCCAAGCGCAGAAAAAGCCCGTTCAATGCAAAGAGCTGTTACCGGCTGTTTCACAAACACATACATATAAACGTAAATACGTGTTCGCGGCGCCAGCATGCGAAAATGACAATTACGCTACACATGGTACATATCGTCCCGAACGTCGCAGTGAGAGCAATCATTATTGGGCCATCAATAACTAATAACACTAAACTGGTGAGCGTTAAAAGCTTTTAAAGCGTCTCCTATGGCCAATTTTGGGTATTGTCGTTTTTTGAGGTTTCACGCGCGTGCACGATTTTAAGGCTTGACATGTTTGGTGTCTTTTTACCCGACGTGACCCCGTCTTTTATATTTTACCAAAAAATTGGGTAATAATACATGTTTTATCATTTAATATAGGGGAAACAGTTTTAAAAAAAAATCGGTACTTTTCCCTTTGGCTAGCTTCGGTTAGCTTCAGTTACGGGAGCCCTTTGGTTCAGTAGAACCGAAGGGCTGCTGTACGGGCTATTCACTATAGCCCGTACAGCTCCCGAAGTTGGCCGAGCAGCTCAGTTGAGCCGAAGGCATATGCTTCGGCTCGACTGAGCCTAGGTGAAAGCCGAAGCTGGCCGAACGGCCTGCTACTGCCGAAGGGCCTGCTACTGTCATCTCACGGCTGGCTCCGGCCACTTCCAGAGACAGATCAGCGTCCCCTGGTTACCAGGTAACCAGGGACGCTGATCTGTCATTACGATGAGAGCTTAGCAGAGCCGGCTGTGATATGAAAGCCGACTCTGCTGAGCTCTCATTGTAATGACAGCTGGTCCCGGCCAATAGAAAACAGTTGGGCGGAGCTAGCTGTCACTGCTAGCTCTGCCCAATTAGTTTCTATTTTTTTAAACTACTTTTTAAAACAGTTTTTCTATTCTGCTCGGTACCACAGAGGTACCGAGCAGAATAGCCGAGCCGAATGCTGCTCTGCGGCATTTGACTATTCACTCACCCCCTATGGGAATAGGCCGAACAGCAGCAAGTAGCCTGCCGGAGGTTCGGTTCAGCCGATCTAGATGTTGGATCGACTGAGTCAAACTCCGTCTGTACTTCAGGACGGCCGAACATGCTCAGCATGTTCGGCCGACCGGAAGCCAGCCACAGCAAGCCGATGTACAGCTGATTTCAGTTGGTGTACGGCTGAAATCAGCCGTACAAGCCTGAAGCGAATAGCCGAACAGGGTTCTGCTCACTTCACTTCGGGTCGGTTATTCACACGGCTGCCTTTGGCAGCTTTGTGAATAACCCTCTATATGTATATTAAAACTTCAGTTTGACCCTGAAAGGGTGTTATTTGCAAAACCATCACTTTTTGTACATCTAAAAATGGGGAGTGAAGGAAAGGGTGAGGGCCAAGCCTCAAATTTACATGGCATAATTAGGTTACTGGTGTGGTTTTCCTTTTAGTAGGTTCTAACCACCTTCACATATAGTATCTCAATCCTAGAGGTGAGAAATAGTCTACAATGACCTAAAGGGAAACTGTGGTGCCAGCCAGTTGAGTACTAAGCTAATGTTTTGTTGAACTGGACACAAAGACCACTTCCTTGTTGGAGAGGGACTTGGACTGTGTATTAAGTGTTGAAAAGGCTAGGATTTAATTTGATGTTTTCTTGTTTCTTTTGAATGGAAACACTGCCTATGTTTCATGCTGCAACTGTAACAAGGCTGGCTGCAGTTAGTTTAAAACCTGAGCTCTGTGTGGACATGTTACCAGCAGAAACCACCCTTACTGGGCATGTCTACCCTACACAACAGCAAAAGCAAGGTTACGGGTAGTTTGGGAATCGGTAAGGACAGATAAAGGAGATAACGTTGAAGACATGCTCTGGAAGTTGCATGTTCCAGGGCTACCATACCGTCTTCCCTACTAATATTTCACTGACCTGGAACAAACATGTGCATAGCAAATGTCCCCAGGTGGTTAGTATGGTCATATCTGTTCCAGTTTAGAGATTTACCAGTTAGTGAAGAAATAATATAGATGTAAACCCCAGAGCATATAATCTCCAGAATAGTCAAACAAGGTTCCTTTTATGTGCCATGGGTTCCTGTATTATCCCATCTTATCCCCCATGGCTTGTTTTAAGATCTCCCAAAAATTGGTAACAGACCACACAACAAAGTATTTCCACTGCTATACAAGCTTTTTAGTTTGTCATTTTTTTTAGACTCTATGGTATTTGCATTATGCTAGTATTATTCTAAAAGAATAATGCTAATTATTTCACTTGTGATTGAGGCAACACTGGAAAAAGCTTGGGGACAGATTAGTGGAATAATGAGTCAGAGCAATATATTTCAAAAATAATTAGCACAGAATGAGTTGTTAGTATTTAATGAGAATTCAATTTTGCTGCAACGTGACATGTGAAACTGTTACAGTCTGTTGCCAGAGTAAATCAGTTAATTTTTAAATGGTGTTATCCTTTTCCATACCACTTGTCAAGGAAAATAATAAAAGCCTTACATTGCGGTGTTTACTGTGCCCACACTCTTCTTCAAATTATTTAAGTTTTAACTTAAAGTGTATTTCGACTTTCGCAGGCAGCCAAATAGGGATAACACCTTTTTATTATTTGTTACACAATCCCATTTATATAGCATAAGCTAAAATTAAAAAAATGCTTTGTGCAGTTTAAAATGCTTTTACTTGGATAAGGTTTCTTGGCTTCGTAAGGGTTAAACTTTCTACTTGTTTCTTCTTCTTTGTAATGTTAGGAGAGGCTCTGAGGGCTTAAAGTATTACAACCCTAGCTCATTTGACTGCAAAGTGGAAATACACTTTCAGTGAAGAAAGTCAATGAGACTTGGATTGTCCAAAGATGCCACATATTCACAAACAATAGTATGCTCCTAAAGTCTATGCAGTTCTAAAATTGAAAAAATGCCAATTGTTTTATTAAAAGAAAGTGGACCTGAATTAAAAAAGTGAAACATTGCTGTGTTATAGAATCTAGAAATGTTAAATGTGCCTAAGCAAGTACCCTGAAAATTAACTTTTTCTCTTGAATTCCTCATAGAAAGCAGTATTTCTTGGTATGAGTATGTATGCCCTGGCACTCATGTGCCTTTACTCTCATAGCTGTATATCGGCAGTATGACATCATCTAAGGATCACCAAACATATTACAATCGCACTGTACATTCTCTGTACAATCAACTTTAGATTTGCCAAGACTATGTAACATGAGGACCCACCTAAATTATCCAATTTGTATCCAATCAGGCAGGCTCTTGCTCTACATAGGTGTTGGTAGATCAAAAGGAAATTGTGTTCTGCTCACTGTTCTCTTTGCTAGAGATAGCTGAAGTAAAGATCTACCTATTCATTCTATGGATCTGTGCTTTCTGCACCTCCTCCACTGCTGATTGATTACTCCTCCACCAGTTATCAGATCACCAGCCGTCAAGGGGCATCCTTGATATAGGAAAGCAAAGTCCTGCCTCGCTACTATGTTGACCTACACACACATGCGATCCAAAACATGGTAAGGGATCATGCACATGGATGTAATTAATTACTGATCATCTACTCAGGAGAGTGCTGGCAGTTGTCTCTCGCAAAACATATAGATTTGTCCATGAAGTGCTTGTGTTTATGTATAGATGCGTAAAGGTCAATAGAGCATTTAGACATGTAAAATTGTACTTCCATTTCATTCTATTAATTGTATGCTTGTACATGTGTTTAAACATCTTTATACGCAAACGTGTAAAATATTGACCTCAGACACAATTTTTTCTTTTTTGATTTTTTTTTTGGGGAATAGCATCCACCCAGGACTTAGCCCATTAGCAGAGTCCCTGGTATGTTCTAAAGATCATGTGTGATGATTGTTTCTCAGCATGCCAGAGCCAAACGCCTAGCTTTTTGCAGCGTTGACTTGAGCTGCAATCTCATCCTATATGTGCTGTAAAATACCACTGTTATTGGTGATTCTCCTTGTCAGTGTTTTTGCAAGCTACAGCAGTCTTCTCAGTTGTCAAATAAATAAAGATACCACTCCCTTGATTTTTAGACATTGAGAAGCTGTTGTAAATGGTCATGGCACATCCTTCTTCCAAGCATTGCATATATGCTGAACCAAAATTATAATCTGAAGAACATTTACTGTATATTCAAGAATCACTGGTAGACAGGTTGTCAACTGCACTTATCTTCTAGTGCCTCAATCATATGTTGCCTCCAGCTTATCATTTGAATGTAAGAACATGATATCTTGTCAGAGGTGGCAATATTCAGCTCGATATTTGTAAGCGATGCAACTGTTCACATAACTGGTCACATTGGGGATTACTACTGAGCATTAGTGGATATCTCTTATTGCGCCGTGTTGATAAATCGATGTTGCTGGCGACGTACACTGTACGTCGTCAGTCACGAAGGGGTTAAGTGACTGCTTATCACGTACCTGGTGAGAGACCAATAGTTGAGGAGGCTTCTCTTACTTCTGGCATCCTACACCCCCTGGACGTGAGAACAGGGTGTGAAAGGACAGCAAGGAGAACGAGTGCCACAGGTTGGGTTTAGACACAGGTGCAGGAATGTCCAGGAGCAGATAAGCCAATTCAGGAAGCAGGAACGGAATCAAGGATAGCCGAGGATCAGAGCCAGCCGGGCAGCAAGGTACAAAATGGTGAGGCAATAAACAAGTCAGGATAAATGCCGAGGTCAGGGGCAGGCAGCAATCAGGAGGAGTCCCAACAATCCGAGTCACAGGCAAAGTCTTCAACAGGATCACAGGGACAGGGAGCAAACACACATATCTGAAAGACCATCAGCACAGTGAGCAGGGCAGGCTCGTTTGAATAGATGCCGGGAGTCTGTTTAAACAGCCCCGATGCTGGCGACGTACACTGTACGTCGTCAGTCACAAAGGGGTTAATGCCTGTTGTGTCACTTCCTGTGCGCCTGCTGTTTGCGCATATTTCCAGTTGTCCGCGCATGAGCACCACAGCATATTTCCGTCCAGTTGCACAGGGACGTTTGCGCGCATGCACGGCCGTCGTCTTTACCTCATACTGTTTCTTTTTCTCCTTTAGAAAGGGGACACAATTTTCATGGCACATTTAACACAACAGAACATTAGCCAGGAAAGAGGTAACTGTTGTAAGTGTACAGTGATTCAAACAAACATAAGCAGAGCTGGCAGGGCCATCCCGGTTGGCAGGATGCTGGAGAGAGCTGGAGCCAGAGGTACCCCCACCGCTGGTAATGCGCACTGCTAGCACCCTCCCATAACACAAAAAGTGTAGGGCTGGAGTTCCAACCACCTGTTTTGCTTAATGGGAGAGCCGCCTATAGTCCCCGCTGGTAACTTGACTCTAGAGTTAGGTGACAATGACGGAAGAAGAATCTTTGTGCTGCTTAAGAAACTCCTTCTATTTTTAGATGGGCCTTCTCCCCATTTTCCTTTCCTTTCCTTTTGCCAAAAGTGCCATTTTCAGCCAATATGTTTTGGCGGCAAAAATTTAGATGCGTCCTTAATCACAACGAAACAATGTGTGTTTCCGGCCTTAATGTTTAAACATACATTCTGCCTATTTTGAGGGTAATATGAAGATCCCTCTTGATGTTAATTGAGTTTCAGATGTAGACATTCAAGCAGAAGTAAACAAAAAAACAAATTTGAGTGGGGATTAGAGGTAAATACAATCTGAGCGAGTGCTGGGATGTAGTATCAGATGGGTGAAGAAAGCATGAAGGGTTTTGCTTACAGTGACTCTGTTATGAGAAATGTATGGTGGCTGCCATTGCTGTCCTTTGCTGTATCTTTGAGAATGTGAGTTCCCTGGTTGTCATGCTAATGCTTTGGCTACAGTGTTTCTTGAGTTTCTGACCCAGAACAAGTATACTGTAACTTTAAGAAATTCTTACACTTGTTTACAACATGCTTTTTTCGGGTCTGTAACTCAAAAGTACTGAAACCAGACACAGCCAGACGACTAGCAATATCATAAGAGAACAGCAATGGCAACTCCCATATGTGCAGATTTAGTGCAGATTGAAGTGGATCAGTTGTGGAGCTTAACAAAGAATTTCAGGAAGTGTAAACTGAAAAGTATAGTGCAAAGTAAGTGCAATTTATATTTACATTTATCACTGCTGCATCATTCAGTGCTACTGTTACCCAAACACTTTGGTACCAACGTATTATCTGAATTGAGATGGTTGACCTCTTGACTTTTTTGTTTTATTCTACCACCTAAATATGTTAGAAGAAATGCGCATATAGTGTCATGAAAATACCTCCCACATATCACCTTAATAAGCAATAATAATAATAGTTCTAAATAATTTATGGTTACGTCATGTACTTCTGTGATCAAAACTAGGTGTAGCCATATAAATAAAATAATCCACCAAAAAATTGTAAGTGTATAAAACTTGCCCATAGCAGCCTCCAAAGTTCCATTGCATGCTCCAAATGCATTATGGGAAAATGTAAAGGTAACTCTGATTGTTTGCATGGGACACAAAACTCATTCTTACCCGAGCCATGTTCAAAAGTACATAAATTGGGCTTTCACTGACAATGAATTGCATATTGTAATAAAAACTATATTTCGGTCTGTTCCACAGTACTGCATTTTGCAAAACACAATAAGAAACTCTTTCTGCTTGATACTTAAATTGTCCTGCCCTGCACACCAACAACAGCCTTTTCTCATTTTGTGCTCATGTTTTGCTTTTGCAGTGAATCCCAGCAGGCTCATCAGACACACTCCAACATTTATTGTTCCCTGCTGAGTGCTAGGATCAGTAAATTATAGCAAAAACCAGCTAGACTTTTTTCAGCTGTATTTCAAAATATAAAAATCAACCAGTTGAAGTTTGTTTACCGTCTATATAGAGGACTACAAATCTCTTCCCAGTTTGCTCAGTTTGGCCTTATCTGGTCACAAGGAAGAGCCATGCTAGTCATCTTTATGTTGGAAAAATATCTACCGGTATGTCTGTGCAGTATCACGCAATGTATATGAGACCTTGAGACCTTCAGCGTATCTTTAGTCATCACTTTTTAGGGTTGGATAGAGTGCAGAAGAGTGAATCTTTCCTCTGGGGAGATTCCGCCTTTCTATTTGTCGTTGTGACCACAATCAATGGTGATGAAAAATTCAACGTTTTGCAGATGTTAACAGAACAGGAGGAGGAAACATTTCAAAGGGAATATCTGTTCCACTAGGTGAGTGTGAATAGGACATAGCAACCCCCCCCCCCCCCTACCCAAAAAACAGAACATTTGCTTTTATGTCCTCCCTTGTACCCTCACTCTAACCTATCCTGCAAGGCTTTTTTCTCTTATCTTGTTGAAACAAGATATATTCACTTAGACCCTCGCCCAGGTCCATCCCCACCACCATTTCTGTGTGTGGGGGACCACTAATCCAGCCCTGCAGATGCACCTGAGACTGCCGATTTCCTTCTTGTCCCTTGTGCAGATGTCACTTCTCTTCTGGATCCTGCCACTGGACAGCCAACAGGAAGTGTCCATGTCACGCAGCCAGTGATGTGGACAACAGAAGAAGTACCCCATTGGAAATATACAAAGGACAAAAGAAGACTCAGAACCTGAGCAACACGTGACTGCAGCTTTAAATTCAAGTGATTAGTTGAGGGAGGTGGGAGGTGGGTTATGTTTATCCTGGAGATGGGCTTCAAGGAATTCTGTAGTGAGAACAATATGGATTCTGCCATTGCTGACCTCTTCTGTTAAGAATGCAAGCTGCCTGACTATCTGTGTCTTTAATAATTCAGTAGTCATTGTATATAGTCACAGTGACATTGATAAGCTGCAATGTATTACATTTATGTTCTTGAGTTACAACCTATTAATGACCCCCCTATACAGGTTGTGTATTGTACCAATTGTGCCAATATTATTCTTGCATTTTAAAGCAGAACTCCAAATTTGTTGATTAAAAAATCCTCTTGAGAGGAACTACATTAAAGTATATTAAACTCTCAAACTGTTTTTCAGTAATGAATCTGCATCAAACAAATATACATTGCTAAGCAAAGTATTGCTTTACACTTTTGCCCAAACACTTTTCTGGAGTCTGGACATGTGCTCATCTATTTTCCCCACTATGGGGATACAAGCCTTAGTTAGCAAGGGCATGATCTAAATATTAATTTCATGTAGATATTGCTAACTAAGGCTTGTATCCCCCTCTTGGGGAAAATAGATGAGCACATGTCCAGACTCCAGAACACTGTATAGTGTAGCACAGCTATATCCAATTCTGTATAACTGGCTTTATATTATTATTACATTTTTTTATAATACAAAGCCAGGTATGCAGAATTGGATATAGCTGTGCCACACTATACAGTGTTCTGGACATGTGCTCATCTATTTTCCCCACTAAGGGGATACAAGTCTTAGTTAGCAATATCTACATAGTTATTTCTTAATTTAATGTCTTTTTTTATATTATAAATTGTATAATATAAAAAAAAGACATTGAATAATTAAATGAACTGAATATTTTGATCAGCTAATCAGCTGACACCAAAGGATAATACGTTTCATATAACGTATTATCCTTTGGTGTCCGCTGGTATCTGAAATACATGTATTAATCTCCAGTGGGAAAAACAAGGAAGTTACATAGTAGCACCTTCTTAAAAAAATCAGTTTCTTTCCCACATGGTGTCAGCTGATATTTTATCTAATAAACTCTTTTTGTAATTGGAATACTTGTCCCGATCCTCTGTTAACCCTTTTTAAACCAGCCACTCTTGTTAGCTGGTTTATCTTTTTACTAACCTGCTGTGTCATCTTCTCCGTCTGCTTCAGCCACTCCGTGTCACAGCCTAGTCATCTGCTCCATTCTGACCTCTTCTCCCGCTGATTGGCCGATTGGATGATGACAGGCTTCCTCACCAGTCACTCCTGACTGGTAAGGAAGCCTCTCACTCATCCAATTGGCCAATCAGCGGCAAAAGAGGTCAGAACGGAGCAGATGACTGAGGACTTGGAGGAGGAGTTTGCGGCCATCTTGTTTCATTGAAGACGCTTTGGAGGTCCTGTGTCCGGCGGTTTCGGGTCCCTGAAGATGGCGGACTCAGGTACTCGTTTTTTTGTATCGGAGTATTTGCACGAGTACGAGTACTCACGCAAATACTCGGTATCGCTGCCGATACCGATGTTTGTATCGGTATCGGAGCATCCCTACTTACAATCATCATGTTTTTAAACAGCTGCTTCCAAGTCTCTCAGATCAGCTTCCCTGAACTTCCTGTCCTGTATAAGATAACAAAGGACAGTGCAGACTCTAGAAACTGTTCATCTACTAGCTTGGAGAGGGGGGCGGGGGGAGGATAGTAGCTTGATTTGCTGTGTCTGTGTGTTTGTGGAGACACACACAGCTTACTAGCACACACATGGGTGACTGCATAGCACTGTGTTTGAGAAAAGAGTTACTCTAAAATAGGAAGTCAGGGCCAGTCCAGCTTATTCTGCAGGAAACTAAAACTTTTAAACAGTAAGGCGCAGCATCCATTGTACGTGATTTCATCAGAATTTGAAAAAGCTTAAATCCTTTTTACTTTAATTGAAAGACTTTTAACAAATGTTAACATGGAGCCTTACCTGCTCATATTCTGGAGATATTGGGTTAGACTAGCCACTTTTCATAAAAATAAATCTTAAGTATGAGAGTCTGACCACACAAAAGCTCAGTGCTGTAATATGCATTTTACCAGCCAGGTATCCTGTTAGATGTGCATAATTCTCCACTGTTTTACCAAAGATAAAACTCCTAGTCCAGGGCAATGGTGCTAAAATATATGCCTGCAACTGCCCTATACAGACTTCTAGGAATCTCTTACCCAGTACTGTTGCCATGGCTACAAGGAAGAGTATTGGTTTGGCTGCATAATAAAATCATAGCTTGCCACAGATTGAAGATAAAAGGTCATTTCTAACATCAAGTTACAATTTTTTACTTTTTTAACGATTATATATGTCATATCATGTATTTTTATTTTTTTACAATGTTGCGGATGACCATTTGATTTCAGGTAGACACATGCAATGCTATTACAAATCCCTTGCTAAATTAATGGAGATGGATTTTTGCTGGATAAGTGTCAGAGTCACTCTGAACCGAGGATTTACAGCCCAAATCTCAAGGATCAATCAGTGAACATGGTAGAATTTTTTTTATCCATTTTATGTGATCAAATAACTGATTGCTTTTAGAAAAATTTTAGTTATTTATTTCCTTTGTTATTTCCTACTTATTTCCTTTGTGGCACACATGGAACATTTGTTTTAGCACCAAGGCTACATTTTTCTATTTACTTTTGATTGGGATCTAAAGATCCAAGAAAGTACTGTTCTCCAACAGGTTAAACATTGCAAGGGTTATTCACTAAAGAGCCGAAGGATCCAGCGGTAGCTTCGCTTTATCCTTCGGCTCGCTTCAGCTGCCTCTGCCCTTCGGTCCTTCAGTAGCCGAAGACAGCTGAGCGGCTCAGTCGAGCCGAAGCAAGTGACAGCCGAAGCGCAGAGAAAGGTCGGCCGAAGGGCCGACCTTTCTCCATGTAAATGACAGCTGGGCGGAAGTACTACATATGCAGCAGTGGGAAACTGTAAGCACATTCCCACTGCTATAGGGTGTATAAAATGTGTTTACACTCCCTCAGCCTAATGTCAGCTTTTATGTAGAAGTGATTCGGATAGGCCCGGGATGGCTTAATGAGCTACGGTGGTCTACAAAAATTCCATTAGTGGCCTAACAGACCTCTAATATGTCCTTTAGAGGATCTGTTCCCAGCAACATGCTATCACATAAGGGGTTATAATCTATAAAGTTCAGTGCAAAAAAAAAAAGTTTAAAACAATACCTTTACATAAAATAAATTTAAAAACCCATTTTTAAAAAAAAAAAGCTTACGTACCCCCACGTACACACACACACATACAAATGGAAACACATGTCAGGTGCACCTACATATGAAAATACCAGAATGAGAGCTATAATTCTAGAGGTATTATTCATGGTTAACTCTGAATTGATGTACTGTACAGGGTTTTAATATATCGCATGGACAATTTGGGGTACCAACGTTTTTGGCCGTTTCACGGGTGCCCAGAATTTTGATACTTGACATGTTTGGTATCTATTAACTCTGCACCACCTCATCTTCTATATTTTACCTAAAAATTGGGTCAGCTGGGAGGTCTCCACTCTTTTTCAGCACATGCTTTTTTATAATGGAAAGGGGGGTGCTGCTCTCTGTGCCAGTATTGACCTGGTAAGTGGTCCTTTTGGACTACTTTTTACCAGTTTCCTAATATGTTGGGTGGATTGAATATTCACCCTGCAAAGCAGTTAATAATCTGCACCCCATCAAATTGCACCCTAGAAATAGATCTTCCATTATTTGCTCCTCTCTGATATTTCCTTATCACATATGCAGTCTTTCCTTCCCACTTGCTCAATTTTTGTGTGTTCATGAATATCTTTTATGCTAATCTACCAAAATGGTAATGCAAGACTTGAAGTCTCTAATGAGATGAAACACCCAAGCCTCTCCTATTAGCCAGAGCCCATGTGATCTAGACTGCTTAATCCACATAAAGGATCTTAGAAGCAACATTTATTTATTTATTTATTTATAATGGCAAGGAAGGGGGATTTTTCACTTAAAAGGATAATTTTATGGCACTGTTGACATGTCCTCTATTGACTGATATTCAGTATAAATCTGAATGATAGGTGTACTTAACTTTGGTAACAGAGATGCTCCAGAAAACAAAATAAAGCATCTTTTTGGAAACCTCCAAACAAAGACAATAGTCTACAAAAATACTGTACAAGTTGATCTTTTCGGGCCAGCTTGATAAATGAATCATTGGATATAAGGATTTTTACAGCATTCCAGCTGTTTTTGACTTCCTCTGATTACATGAGGATTATAGGATTAGTTGAGACTATTTGACATCATAGCTTTCACATAGATGAGATGAGTAAGGTCTCCTGAGAACTGCTTTGACAGCCAAAGTGTCCGAGAATTAATTGCAAGGCAATAACCTTCATATTTTTCCTCTAATTGGGCAAATGTGACTAATCTGTAGTGCACAAGGTCTTAAGGCCATGACATTAAACCTAGGCAAGGCAATATTGCAGTCTCTAAAGTAATAAATTACTTCCCCATGTTTTATCACATTAAAGACCCTACCGTTATAGAAAAAATAGCCTTTGATCTGCCAGATCTGAAAATACAGAGCATTTGAGCAGACTGTGCCCAGATTTCTTTTCCTAAATTACGTAAACCCAACCATGTCATCATAACTTAGAGACTAATTATTCTGTAGTCATGAGATAACTAGGGGGGCTAATTAGACTAATTAGGCTAATTAGAGATTATTTTTCTCACTTATCACACAGATATAAAATTGTATTCAATTATATATTTATCAGACAAAAAGGTATCAAATTGGAAAGGTTAATTGTTTGGGTTTGCATACACATTTTACCTCTTTTAGTGCTGAAATGTGTAGCTGCCAGAAGTCTCTAATTTCCCAATGTCATACAGATTTTTCTCTGAAAACTCTCCAATTTTTTATGTAAAAGCAAAGTAGGCAACAAAAAGACAGTTGGTAGTTTCATTCAATGGAATTACTGAATGGGAAGACAGCTAGTTGGAGAATACCCCTCCCGGCACACACTACACCATTTTTCTTTCAGTCTCCTAATATGATAATCTTTTGAAACCATTGCACAAATGTCTTTGCATGCTATTAAACATTTGTTTACATAAACCTCTTTATGAAAATGATACAATTTAGATGCAGTGGCCCTCTGAATGCAGATTATTACATAATCATAATTTACAAATTAAATGACTGGGAGTTGTCCTACATAGTAAATAGTCTCTTCACAGAAGAAGAACATAAAAGGACTTATGGACGTCATCGTTTGACCTAGAAATAGTAATATGGAATAATTGGATCAAGTTTGTATTCATAGCCACAACTTCACATTGTCTTGAAGAACAAAAAAGGGAGCTTTGAGGAGACAAAACTTATTATCGTACTCTACCTTATTCTTCTGACTGAATAAGGGCTCTGGAGGCAGCAGCTAAAGATATTTCTCAGAAGTTCCATCCAACCCTCATGAACCCTTGCGAAAAAGCAGATATTTCCATGCTAGCCTTGCTGGAGCCAATTCTTTTCAAAGGATACTGCTTTTTAAGAGGTACGTTCTCTTGATGTCTAGATATACCAGCAGCCTCCAGAAATAGAACTGAGAAGGACCCCTGGGGAACCTGAGAAAATGAGCAGGGAAAGCTTAAAAAAAAGTTGAAACTAGAAAGGAATTAGCTGTAATAAGGCATCACGGAATAAACACATGAACACAACCATCAAGGTGCAGTATTCCAATTTTATCGAGGTGACATGTGGTAGGACCAGGCCAGGTTATTGACTGCTTGTGAAACTGCACAGCATCATGGCTGGTAAATATAAAGCACAGCAAGCTACATGGCCTTGCTTGGGAAATCTTTCAATCACATTGTTAAGGAAGAGAGACCACAGTCACAAAGGAGAAAAATATGTTTTCAAACTGTTAAATTGACCACTGTCTACTTGCTATTTATTTTCATACAGTTTTATTAGTGTCCTCTGTGCAATGGAATAAGCTTCGACTCTTCCTACTGAACTATTTCTGAACTGATCTTTATCGTTGAAACATTCGGCCCACAGCTACAGCTTATGTAATATGAGCTTGTAGAAGACAATGCAGAATGATGGTTTGTCAGTCACTCCTGCTTTGAACCTCACCTATTCAATTATTGCAAAAACAGCAATTAAAGCTGGACAGAGCTTCTAACCCTTCCTCAATCCATCATACTGTACACACACTATATTGCCAAAAGTATTGGGACGCCTACCTTTACACGCGCATGAACTTTAATGGCATCCCAGTATTAGTCCGTAGGGTTTTATATTGAGTTGGCCCACCCTTTGCAGCTGTAACAGCTTCAACTCATCTGGGAAGTCGTCCAAAATGTTTAGGAGTGTGTCTATGGGAATGTTTGACCATTCTTCCCGAAGCACATTTGTGAGGTCAGGTACTGATGTTGGACGAGAAGGTCTGGCTTGCAGTCTCTGCTCTAATTCATCCCAAAAGTGTTCTATCGGGTTGAGGTGCAGGCCAGTCAAGTTCCCTCCACCCCAAACTCGCTCATCCATGTCTTTATGTACCTTGCTTTGTGCACTGGTGCGCAGTCATGTTGGAACAGTTCCTCCACTCCAAACTCGCTCATCCATGTCTTTATGGACCTTGCTTTGTGCAGTGGTGCGCAGTCATGTTGGAACAGGAAGGGGTCATCCCCAAACTGTTCCCACAAAGTTGGGAGCATGAAATTGCCTAAAATGTTTTGGTATGCTGATGCCTTAAGAGGTTCCCTTCACTGGAACTAAGGGGCCAAGCCCAACCCCTAAAAAACAACCCCACACCATAATCCCCCCTCCACCAAATTTTCCCCTCTCACAATGCAGGCAGGCAAGTACCGTTCTCCTGGCAAACACCAAACCCAGACCCGTCCATCGGATTGCCAGACAGAGAAGCGTGATTTGTCACTGCAGAGAACACGTCTCCACTTCTCTAGAATCCAGTGGCGGCGTGCTTTACAGCACTGCATCCGACGCTTTGCATTGCACTTGGTGATGTAAGGCTTGGATGCAGCGGCTCGGCCATGGAAACTCATTCCATGAAGCTCTCTATGCACTGTTGTTGTGACAATCCAAAGGCCACACGAAGTTTGGAGGTCTGTAGCTATTGACTCTGCAGACAGTTGGCGACTTCTGCGCACTGTGCGCTTCAGCATGCGCTGACCCCGCTCTCTCATTTTAGGTGGCCTACCACTTTGTGGCTGAGTTGCTGTTGTTCACAGTTGCTTCCACTTTGTTATAATACCACTAACAGTTGACTGTGGAATATTTAGTAGCAAGGAAATTTCATGGAACACCTGAATCCAATGATTTGGAGGGGTGTCCCAATACTTTTGGCAATATAGTGTATATCAAATGTTTTGGATGTAGTTTAGCTTCAAGGCTGAAATCAGTGTGGAAAGAATGATAGTTCTGAAATATTGAGAATGATTGCAGATAGTTACACACAGCAGTCCTATCTTGTATATTTGTTTAATTGCCTTTAAAGGTTTGGTAGTCCACTATGTGATAGCAATAACATTCAGTGTAAAAACCCCATTTCATATTTTACCAAAAAGTTGGGTATTGTATTCTGTTTCTGTGTACTAAAATTAATTTAGGTATCTATATTAATCTATATTTATCTATATTTTTAAGATACCTGTCTGTTAAACATTTGCGTAAACATCGTGTGGCGTAAACAATTGAGGATTTTAAGCGGTTTTCTAGCCAAAAATGAAATTCAGATTTTATCATGTGTGTGCAAACATTAAGAAATTGCTTTGGACGGCAAGGTAAGATGAGTAAGCATGGTGTGTTTGTGTGTTGGGGAGGGGGG
>NW_017306402.1:2047825-2051101 GCF_000935625.1 Nanorana parkeri | reverse complement strand
TCTGTCAGATGCAGACTGTGTAGCTGAATCTGCGCCGACACTCGGATCCTTGCGGCCAGCGCTCTTTCAGTGAACGCTGGCCGAAAGGATTGTGAAGTATTGATTGGTAAGGTCTGGGCTGGGGGGGCACGGACTGGGGTTGTGTGTGCGTGTGTATATATATGTACAGGGGTTGTATTTTTTTTACGTGTGGTGGGTGGGGGGAGTAGAAGTGTAATAGGCCGCATTCACATCTTTATTTTGGGTGCAATTAGGGATTTCTGCATCAGGAACTTGCTTTTTCCTGCAACAGAAATCCCTAAATTTGGCGTTCTTGTTTGGCTCCGCCCCCTGTTGTGAGGGGTGGGGCCTGTTGGTGGTCACGTGATTGGGCTGCTCAGTCTAAAATGCCCGGGCCTATTTTTAGTCCCAGTCCGGCCCTGAGTAGTAGTAGTAGTAGTAAGTACACCTGTCCTTAAAGGCATCCTACAACAATGTAGCCTTGTTTGCCATGTAGCACAATAATTTGAAACTTTATAAAAGTAGTGAAAAAAGATTTTAGACTTGCAGAATCAAAGCTAAATCCCAGCAAACTCTTTCAAATTCTGAGCATGAGCCGATGCTTTTAACTGAAAAGATTAACATGTAGAATGCACGATACCAAGTTGTGAATCGATGCTATATAGATAAAGCACGTTGCTAAGGACAGACTGCTTGCACTGAATTGATTATATGATTGATAGTACAAACAGATCAGACTGTGGAGAAGAGACCCTTTGTTTCTCCTCTACTTTTATCTCATTTCGCGATGTGTAAACAACATTGATCTAAAAATATCCTTTCACATAATTAACACAGATATTATAGCATTTCATATCCATGTCATGATACAATATTTACTGTAATCAATACGAATCGATGATAGCAGAAACATTATAAGGTGGAACTCCAGCAAAGACTTCTTTTTGTCACCAAAACTGGTGCCCCAGTGAGAGATTTGCATTCACCTCCTATTCCAGTGACAACAGCGCATCTTAAAGAAAAACTCCAGGAAAACTTTTTCTTAACCTTTGCAGTTGGGCTACCCCAGCACTGCAAGGGTTAAGTGCTCATTTCTGTCTGGGTGGTAAAATAACAAAGTTACGCTCATCCGAAGCTCCAAGTTAACCAGCTGTCACAGTGCTCCCTCCAACCTGTCTCCTCCTCTACTGCAGCATTGGAATCTTCTTCAGCGTTCTCACGTCTGTACAGTGCATATGGGACCTTGAACCACTGCAGAGTTGGGGGAGAGAGGGCAGAAGGACCGGTCTAAGAACAAGCCAGCTCAGAGCATTTGGTGAGTATAACTTTTTTTTAAAAAGCTAGACAAAAACGAGCAGTAAGTCCCTTAGAGATAGTATGCCAGACACCGATGGCGATTGGACATATAACTGAAGTACAACTTCAGGATGGAGTGAGTCTTTAAAGCAGTTATGAAACATTTTGAAGTCATGAATTTTAATGCCTTTATACTATTTTGTTTAAAACCCCCCCAAAATGACAGTATTTTGGGACAGACATAAACACATAGGGGCTGATTTATAAATGTACACTGGGCGGATGCCGTTGTCATGGCACTAGATGGCTCTTAAAAACTGTGCTCCTCAGTGCCATCTAGGGGTGCAAGTGCCATGCCAATGGCATCTGTCCAGCTATACGCTGGGTGGAACATGTATAAATCAGTCCTATGCAGCATCTTTTTTTGAACTTCTAATTAATCTGAATTTTTTTTGTGATCAATATCCTTGATTTTCAAATCCAGCCACATTTTTACTTGTTTGAATAGAGCATAGGAGTGTTAGAAGGTTTTTATTACTTTGAGTGGCTTCAGTGTGCAGGTTTCCTCTCACTTTTTATTCCTGTGACACTGACATTAGGAACCTGACAGAGGTCCAAGTCTGCGTCCCTCACAAAAAAAAAAAAATGTATTTGTTGCTGTCTCTGTCCCCGAGAGATATGACATCACTTCCTGTCGCTCTGAACCACTGTTGTCAGAACAGAAAATGAGGGGGGACACAGCAATAAAAAAAACCAGCAAAAATAAATATAGATAATAAAAAGACTGAGGTTTTAATGCTGATCCCACTCTCTTGAATTAAAAAGAAAGTTTGGTCTGAAGTTGGGCTTCCATGTTGATCAAAGCAAGCTCCTGCTTTTGTGTGGTTGGCCAATCCAATGCTGTGTGCAGCTGATAAGGAAGCTTCAGTCAGGTGTAAAGAGGCGCAGTGTGATGATTGCTCTCAATGTACATACTATGGCTGGGGATGTGCAGCCTCCAGCTTATGCACTTAGTTTTTGTTTGGCTGGTGTGCAGCTGTCATATCTTTGCCTGAATGTGGCTTATTTGATCAGCTGAAGACACCTTTCATTTGTGGCTGATGATGGACAGGTAACATAATAATTTCTATGCTTAACTTTTATCTGGAGCATGTTAGTGCTCAACTACGATAACATTATTCCCAGTGATGTGTTCAAAAATGTGTGTTGGTGCAGATGAATGTACTTCAAGGCTGTCTAAGGACTCCTAGTGCTTATCATGTAGTCTGATCAGCTTTAATCATTGCATCTGTACTGTAGAATGTATGAACAAAGGAGACATCCGTCTCTTATTTAAGGCAGGTTCATGGCAGAATCTTCCAATTAGATGTGGCAACATACAAATGCAATACACAGCTCTCAAAAATATACTTTCCTATTTATATTACAAGACGTTGTAAATGAGAAGCTGAGGGGGGAGTTACAGTGCTGAGAAGTTTGGGAAAGAGATGGAAGCAATCAAGAAGGTCTAGAGGAGAGCAGTGAGTGCTTCCTTGAGAATGCTAAAGCCCATCCTTAAGCATTTACAATTCACACTTAACCCACACCAACCATCTTTCCATCCCAATCATTCTCCATTTAAAAAAAAACTCTGGCAGCATTGTTTCCTTACCTGGATCTGCCATCTGTTTCCCTCTGGTGACCTCTTCTAGGTGTGGAGGCTGCAGTCTGTTCCTGCACCAATCGGTCCCCTCTTCATGACATCACCATGCCATGCAGCCTTCTTGAGATTGAGAGGATCCTGCTGCTGGACATTTAATAGGAAGTGTCCATGTCACCCAGACAGCATCATGGACATGGACACCTGAAGAAGGACCCTCCTCCTCTGGATTGAAGAAGATAAAAGATACAGAACTCGGTGTATCATGTGGCCAAAGGTTTAGGTTTTGGGCCTTTAGCTTTTTTCTAACTGACTCAGTGATTAGTTGGGGAAGGGGGGGG
>NW_017306402.1:2029985-2047707 GCF_000935625.1 Nanorana parkeri | reverse complement strand
ACACTGTGGAGGGGTTTAATGCCCTGAGAGGAGCTTTAAAGGCGAATTCTATCTTTTCCTAAAATGAGGAAGTTATCAATGGACTACAAATGTGGTGACATCTCCACACTTATAGTCTATTGATATCTACAATGGGACCACTATTATTTTCATTCACAGATCCTGAATGAATGACGCGGCAGACAGAGGCATGCACAGCTGTGCTAAATTCAAATATAGACAAGATGCTGTGTGGAGAAAAACCCTGTAATTCCCCATTGAAGGGGGGCGATAATGGGGGGGGGGGCTGTGGACTGTGAGCATGTTGCATGTAAGGCCCCTTTCTCATGGACTGATCAGGAGGGGATCTGTGCACGAATCCCCTCCTGATCGGAGCAGTAAGGATTGGATGTCAAAGCTGTGACATCCGTGTCTGTCCAATTTTTTTCTCCATCTTGCGATGGAGGAAAAAACTGAAATGACTGGACCCCATGTTGGTTTATAGGAAACCAGATGTAAACAGACATGTGTCCGTATAATATAGTTATTATAATACTGTATGTAAGTGCAATGTTGACCATTTTTCTTATATTGTATTTAATTTCATATTAAGGAGCCAAAAGAGTATTGCATTATGTTAGCCAGAAACAAATACATAGGCTAAAAAGCAAATGCACTGTCAAGTTGATATATTTTAATTAAACCACAAAAAGTTATCACACAGACTTCTAGAGCATTGAGGTTGCATTTAGAGCACTGAGACTGCTTTATCAGGATGCAATGACACAAAACGAAATATAAACAACTTCTTATAAAACACAAAAGGACCAGTAATTGTGTGCTGAATTCATTCATGTTTTTGTTAACCGAACTAGCAGACCATGCTGAAAAGGTAATTCTACAGCTATGTAGAAAAAAAAAATAGAAAAATGACAAGAGTTTCCAACTACAGTGAATATTTCTGGAAAACATTCAGTGAAAGTCACTGTGCTATAGCAGAGAGACAACGTCTAAGAACTCAGCCATGCAGTGGATCGTATGAAAGTACCAATGGTAAACAGAAACTTCAAAACTGAACATGACAGAAAAATCTGGGACCACAAACCTATAGATATAATTAATGCAATAAAACAAGTGTTGGCTTGAGCTCAGGACTTTGATGCTTTGAAGTAAATTACATAGGCCAGAGATTTGGACATTTCATATTATACAGCTAATGAACATATATTATCTTTCAAATTTGTGTTTTTGCAACACATGTATTTATGTTTTAGCATTTCTGTTTTTATGTAGAAATTATATATTTTTATATGATAAAGAGTCACTGAAAACATGCTTTATGAATGCTATCACGTTAGCAATATTAATTTAATGATAGTTATAAATGCTAATGTTTATTTTGTTGTCTTTATTGTATAAGAGATTATGGGGTTGATTTACTAAAGGCAAATAGACTGCTTGCTTTGCAAGGGAATTTGTACTTTACAGGAGAAGTTTCTCCTTAGCTTTGTGAACGAGGTGAAGCTCTGCTGACTTGCATCACCCAATATTGTGCAAGCAAAAATAAAAACAATTAAAATTTTCCTTGCACTTGATTAAGTATTCTTTGCACAGTTAAATTTCACTACATTCACCATGCTTAGGAAAACTTTAATTGCAAAGTGAAAAGCTTATTTGCCTTTAGTAAATCAACCCCATTGCATCAGAATTGTCTTATTTAATGATCGTGTGTTACTGTCTCTTTATAGACCTCCAACCACTAGACATGCTGTCAGAAATGATTTCTCCAAACAAATCCTTGACTGGGTTGAAGATGGTTCAATCTCAAGGAGTCCGTGGGTTTCATCTTTCAGGATCACGCCATGTATTGAGTTTTCCATCATCCCGTCTATTCCACAACTGTAATCTCTTTCCAGAGGAGTTTTCTATAGTTATTACAGTGAAGATCCCCAGTCTTCCACCCAAGGTGACCCTCTTATTTTATACCAATTCCTGCTGCCAGAGCTGGGCTGAAGAGTGGCCTAAGCCTATCTATCTCCCCAAGTCTGCTACTATTGATGTACAAAACCTGCCTAGTATAATACACCTTCACTCACTACTATTAATTTTTGCTGACCTGGGAGGGGGAGTTGTGTAATGACCAGCTTAGCTAGTGTACTCAATACACTGCGCAGAGCTGTAACTGTGGGCTTCCTTACAATAAAAGAAGGGCATATCATTCATTTTGGGGAAGCGCTGGAGGATCGGACGGGGAGGGGGGGAATCCCTGCAGGGAGTCGTGAGTGACAGTCACAGCTTTCTGCAGGGATAGATCGAGAAATGAGCGAGCGACGGTATGTGTTCGCTCACTTCCCGATCTACTGAGCCGACCTGTGACAGTTTCATTGTCACAGGACGGCTCAGATTATGAGGCTGAGTTAAAATCATTCCTTTAAGGACAGCTTATTAGGCAGCTTACGGAAAGACTAGAGTACCAGATGGACTTCACTTAGAGGGAGATGCAAAGTTACAGAAATAAATTGTGAGGTCATATTTTTGGTTTTTCAGCGTGGCAAGGGTTAATTACAAATGGTTTGGAAGGTAAACCTGCATTTATGTGTTTCCACAGTTAGTTGTTTGGCTGGCATTCTGCTTTAACTGGCACACTAATCTAAAGATCAAACCAACTGGCAGCTTGAACATTCTAAAGGTGCCCGTACGAGAATCGAACAGTGTGAGCGAAGACGTGCGACCGTTTCTACTGTACGGTCACACGTCTTTTGTCTAAGGAGCATGTTAGAAAACCAGCCAACAATCGTACGATTTTCAGCTGGTTTGAACGGTGCTCGGGAGACAAATGCCGAACGGGCCAGTGTGCACACGCGCACACTGCCCATTCAGCATTGCGGTCATCGGAAGCCCGCCCCTCATGGCGGCGGGCTTGCGATGATCGAGAGTGCGATCTGCCTGTCCAAGATGGGCAGATCGTACGTTTTTTTAATCACTTTACAACCATCGCAAGACTAAGGTCTTGCGATGGTTGTACAGTGTATGGCCACCTTAAGGCTAACCCGAAAGCCTTCTAAATCTTATTCCTGCTAAGGTAGCTTACCAGAATATGTGTAACAGTAACATACAAAGCTAGAATACTTTTTTAGAAGCAGAAGTTCTGGAAATAGCATTTTTGGCTAAGTCACACTAAGGAATTTTGCTAAAATTAATTGATCAGTAGTTTACAGACAGCTGTCAGAGTAAAGATTTCCTCTTGTAGGAAATTTCATCTTTTGTGGAATATTTTATATAGTTTTATATGTTAAGTTATTTATACATAAGTTAAAAAAGAATTTTAAAGTTAAAAATCAAAAACACCTGTCTGTAAAGGTGAACTGTTTCCTCATTGGCGGCCACTTTATATTGTATGGTGAAGGTAAAGGTTTTTCTTTGGTTGCACTGCTTACTGTTAGGTCACTACCAATAACATGCTGAAAATTTTGATGCTTAATATATGAATATGTACAGTAAACATTCAGAAATAGAACCAGAGGCGTTTGCTAAGAAGACTATGTATATTTACAAGGTACTAAATGCAGGTTGTATTTTGTAACAGAAAAATGAATACTTGTTCACTATGATCACTGAAGAAAGCAGACGTGTTCTTCTTGGATTGAGGTACTCTGAAAGTAAGCTACATTTCCTGTTCTGGAATACAGAACATCCTGATAAATGGCAGACCAAAGTTACTTTTCGAAGCATCTCATTGTCTGATGATCGATGGCACACATTGGTTTTAGCTGTGTCTGGAACTTCTATCACCCTTACTGTAGACTGCAATATACCAACAGAAATGTAAGTTAAGTGTGATTTTATCTTGTTTGCTCTAAAAGATTTTTGAATGGCATCAAATTATGCGATACGGTATATTGTGTTTAAATGCACTGATAATCTTTCATTCTGTAAGCAATAAAATAAAAATAATGATCATCCCAAGCCTATAGACACCAAATAACGGACTGCTGAGAGCAAAAACAAATTGTGGAAAATTACATTTATAATAACTGTCTCTTGGCATAACAAGCAACTGAAAATCAGCATAAGCAGGGATCCATCCTATGTACAGCACTTACCACAAAAATCTAAGCTCATAGGAGGGAGAAATAGTAAAAACTTGTGTCCCAAAACTCGTAGCAAAGTGATGTAGTTGTTACAGCATGATAACAAATTAGTGTCAGCTCAAATGCTGTCTGCTGGTTTCCAGGCTGAAATAGCTGTTTGATTGGGCAATGCAATAAACCCTCAAAGCACTTGAAGTGCTTAAAGCTGTCCCTAGACATGAGAGAACCATTCCCCAACAGGTGAGAATCTTCTGTCCATGAGTCCTTTCGGATGTACTCAGTGACCATTTCCCTTTCCATTTACATAGAAGAGTTGCTACCCTGACAGAGATCAGATTTGCCTGAATGTTTGACCACTCTGGATAGACTACTATCCAGAGAACTGTGACTTTGTCCCAAATGGGTAAAATACTGGTTTGCTTTGAGAAAGAAACCTCGTCATTAACATTCAGCAAAACCTCCCAATGTTTCTCAATACACAAAAACAATCAATGCCATAAATAGCATATCTACCATCACAGGAAACATTGTCATTAATTAGAAAGCATTTCTCTTTTTTGAAGTAAACTCTTTTCCACACTTCTTGCATATTTAGTAATTCTGCATGCTTTACATGTTCAGTATACATTTTATCCCATCATAAAACTGGAGAAGGAACTATTATTACAATATAGTTTGAATTTATTATTAGTTTTGGTTTTACAAATTGTTTTACAAATTGCATCTTTTTTAAACGTTATGCTTTTGCTGGGGAATAGAAATATCTGAGCCACAACTCATCAAGGTGGCCAGTACTAAACAAGCAAACAAAATAGACTTAGGCACAGGGGAAAGCAGTGCCATTCTTTACACTCAGAAACAGTACGTAACCTCTCAGCACAGGACAATTGCATACAGGACAATTTCTTGGGAGAAACATCAACTGTTCAAGTGATTATTTGGATCAAATGTGAAGTTTTAATTAAAAGGTACATAGAAGGGGGTTATCAGAAATGTGATGGTTATAAAGAAGTAATAAAGTTGATGATAATATCTGTGCAGAGATCTTGCTTGATCAGGTTCTTGACCGGCATCTGTGACCAGGAAATGACAGCTCAGAAACCTGAACTGATTAAGTTCACTGAACTGATTATTATTCACACTATCCCATTCTAGGGCTAGTGCCTTGTGGCAGCTCTGGCTGTGTGTGTTGTATCGGACACTCCATTCAGGTCCCTGCATGGCAGTGCGGTGCACTGAACTGCTGTGTGACAATCTGTGATGGCATGCAGTGCTCTGCGATAAAATACAGCATGTTTGCAGCGCTCAGGCCATCACACCTGCATTGTGGTGTGAATGGGACACAATAAAACCATTGTTTTCTATGTCCTTGTTGTGACCTGTGTTCATCCAGTGTGGTACAATGCAGGTAACTGCAGTATGTGTGAACAGGCCGTAAATCATCATCACTTCGGGGGGTTCATTCAGCCGGGAGGAGATTGGTGAACTAATGTTTGCTGATCTCCCTCCCTTTTCTCAGCCAAGGGCAGCAGAGCCCAGGACGCATGGACAAAGTACAGGTTTGCTTTAATACATTAAAAATAAAATTGCTAGAGCACTATGGATTAGCCAAAGAGACAGCACAGCAGACACTGCTTGCTTTCAAGCGCTGGTTTTCTGATCTAATCTTCAATGAGCTGTCTAATATAGGATGTGTTACCGTGGATGAGTTATCCACTTGCATTTATAAATTTTAGCTTAAAGGAGAACTATGAGGTGAGTGATTTTCACTCAACCTCATAGCTCGAGCCGACCTGTGACAAAGAAGCTGCCACACGTTGGCTCAATAGATCGGGAAGTGAGTGAACACATACTGTCGCTCGCTCACTTCTCGATCATGTCACTGCAGAGAGCCGTGACTGTCACTCACGGCTCCCTGCAGGAATTCCCCCCCCTCCCTGCTCGTCCCTTAGGAGAACTATGGGGAAAAACACTTACCCCATAGTTCTCCTTTTAGGGTGTTGACTTCTAAGAAACAATGGACTTCTTTCTTTAGATAGCAAATGTAGAGCCTTAAAAATTTAAAAAGGAGCCTAAAGCTCTTATGCCTAGTTTAATAACAAAATGCAAAATGTTAATATTAATACTATAAATAATATTTTATTTCATGCCTGACTTCAAAATATTTTTTAACTTTTTTTTTATTCTGACATAACAAATATAAATATACATTACCTTCAAGAGAATACATAGAATTGGGATGCTGTGAAGTTAAATGTGGCCTGGTATTGTTGTTGTATAAGAGATCCTTTCCTGGTTTTATGATAAGATTTTATATTTGCACTACATGTAAAGATTGCAAACAACTACTGCACATAATCTAATTCAAAGTTTTATGATATTCAGTTACATTGCTGATTTAGGGGGAAATCTGTTTTTAAAAAGTAATGGAGGGTCTAACAAATTGTTAAAACTGAATTTCAGGGAAAAGAAAAACATACTCTTGCAGTGGAGCTTTCACCACACTGCAAGGGTTACATTCTCATTTATGGGTATCAGTAAAAAGTAAAAGGGACTTTTACTCTAATCCTTTGCTCCCACCGGCTTCTCCTATACATTCATATCTGCCCATCACTATGATGTTCTGCCTCACGGGCCAATAGCAATGTGCAGGAGGGAGGAAGGCTTGTTAGATATGTCACTTCCAGGAAGTGTCAGAGCTTTGACCTCCAGAGGGGTCCAGCAATGCAGTGCAACAGCAGGGACTTGGGTGCTGTTGCAGTTATATACAGGCACTTTATACCTAACAGCATGTTACCCCCATAAAAGAATTGTAATGCATGTAGAATACATTGAGGATAGACGGTGTTGATCACTAAATTATCAAACAAATCCAGCCAGTATCCTAGCAGAAGCAAAGCATCCACAGAGTTAAGAAGGGACTTTGGGGACAAAAATGTTTAACTTTTGTTTCTTTGAAATTGCATTTGGCGGTGAGTGGTGTGCATGCAGGTTCCTGTTTGTGCTGCTTATAATCTATTTGTGGCACTGTTATGAAAATGACTGTCAGTTTGCAATTAGTCAACCTGGTTTTCACTCACAACTAGTTTCAGTAATGTTAATGATAGTTGGACAGTGCAGGAATTAATGATCAAGCGACAACGCAAGTGCACTTCTACAATGAAAGTGCCTGTTATGTAGTAGAGATCTTTTAGCTGGAAATGCTTGTCAGGCAATTTAGAATCCCCCTTTTGTTTCTATGGAAGAGGAATTGACTTTCATTGCTCATTCACTGAAAATAAAATTAGAAAAAAAAGTTATAAGGGGTTTGAGATGACGAGCTTCATAAGAACTGGTGAATTTATGTCCTCTTATAATTGATCAGAGATTATCTCATATGTGACGTGGAGGTGGGGGTGATCATTTGCTAAATGCCAATTGGGAGTGTATTTTTCTTTGTTTATCAAAACACAAGTAAAGTAAAAAATAAAGTAATTATTAGTTGCATGCATTTTCAGTAAGGTTCACAGTCCTTTTCTTATGATCTGTTGCCTGCTCATGTGTCAGTGAATGACCAGATGTTGTCAGTTGAGATTTCCATGCACTGTTCTGGTCTGATGAAATATTTAAAGTTTCCAGGGGTAGATCACCAGCCAAAAACTTACTCCTCAAATTGTTATTCATGCCTATGTATTTACAATGTATCAGGTTCTTAGCCTACATCTACCTAGCTTTCAGTTTGTCTTCATGTGTTGTGCTGTCCTTGCTACACACTCCTTCTTCCATCTCCCTTCATTAGTAGTGTATCTCTCTGGCTTTGTTTTAATCCTGCTCTGATTTGTATCTCCACCCTATCTTTCCCTTTGTCTCTTACCTACTCCACCCACTCTTACCTATGTGTTTGTACTTTACTGATGGGTATTTAAGAGTGTCTTCCTATTAGCCTGGCTCTAGACCATTGTCAGACAAAGTGCTTTTTCTCCATGTATTGTCATCTTACCGTGCCAGTCCATCTATTCTCTTGTTACATTGAACCTTGCACTTTGTACCTCACACTCTTGCTTTAATGGAGCTTTGTAATGCTTTTCATCCTGTTATGTCCTTTTGCTTTGCTACCCTCACCCAGGGTGCTGTCTGCCTCGGCAGTCCCCTGCCTTTGTACTTCAATCACTATTAGTATTCCATTGACTGTAGTTATGGCTTCAACTTTCTCTGTCATAAGCTATACTAACCTAAAGGCCACAGTCTGGAGATTCTTGGTGGTTTAATACCATCATTGCCATTAGTGGGACCCCTGAAGATCAGGCTCTCCTAGGTTCTGTTCTTAACAGCACACCTTTTCAGACATGATGACAACATACCATTCATAACATTTCTGAATTTGTTGTTTGTTGTTTTGCCCTGACTTTTCTATGACTAACCTTCCTAGCCTGATCTGACCTACGGCTCTACTTACATCTCTTGATCAGATTCCTCAAGTAACATTTTTTTTACATCCCAACCACATTTTTAGTTTGCTATTGTACTTGCTTCTCTCATAGAAGCTTCCTCCCTCCATAAATCTGACTGGCCCTGGAAATTTAACATGAATTTCAAACATGATTGAGGGTGGCAATAGCAACAGTGATATGTTCACATAAAACATTTACAAATGCCTTCTTTTGTGAAAAGGTTACTTTTACATGCAGTGAAAAAAATTAGGCAGCTGAAGTGTGCAAATCCCAACTTTCCTGTAAAAGCTGTGCTTGACCCTACCCCCTAGCAATTTTCAAGGCTTCCTTTTTGTCCTTTAATGTGATTGCCCTCATTGTCCAATAGAAAGACAGGAGAGGCAGGCACAGGGATGACTATATACTTTGTGTGTATAACTTTAACTGGCAATATCTCTGGAAATGACTGTTAATTTGACATACTGTATATACTGAGGGTAACTTCTCCTTAAGTTATTTTTTTCTGTTGTGTTCCTTGAATTTTCCATGTGTTTGTAAAAAGGTTTATCTTAAGAATCTATGCATATTATAGTTGCTGTGAAAATAATTATGTAGATTGGAAGAATGGCTGTTTTTTTATACATGTCATATAGAATTAGGTAATAAATGAAGTGTACCACATCTGTAACTGTACAGAAATGAACGATTTATAAGTAAATATGTACTGTATGGCTAGTGGGTGCTGTATGAGATTATATTTATGAAGGTTTTGACAAGAGGGAAATGTATGTACTTGTTTCCCAATAGTTTTTTTAAGATGATTGTCTCCTTATACGTATCTCAAAAGTCCAACTTTTTTGCACAAATATTTTAATACAATGATAAGTATCCTGAAATAAATCTGTTAAGTCCCCCTTTTTTAATGAGTTCTGAAACTTGTCGGTGGGTGTCCCAATTGGGATTCACGCTATCTCAGGAAGATTGTTGAGCATAAGATACACAGTATGCTGTTCATAGGCAACTTTTGTTTTAATATGGGTTATTTGTTTTTCTTAAATGGCAACATGTCTCTTTTCAACAAGCAATATATTGTTCTATATATTAGATATATATTTATACTATCAGTAATGTGTACACTAGGGTGTAGCCTAATCACAAAACCTTCATAATAAATATAAATGTAATGACTAAAATTATAACATTAAAGTCAAGTATTTTTGCTTCTGTTCAGTGTTCTTGGCAAACCATTTCCAGCATCATTAAGCACCACCAAATCATGGATCTATGTTGGAAACAGAAGGCGACGAAAAGGATTTTTCTCTGTAGGTATTGATCTAAGTTTGGCATGTTAGATTATTTAACTAAAGTCATTGGTAGAACTGAGGTTCCCAAAGTTAAAAAGATTCTGTTTTATAATACCCACTAAACTCATCAGCAAATGATCAGAGAACTGCAACAGCTAAGGACATTTTAGATGGCACCCCTCCAATTATTAAGTTCAAGATTTTCTAGTGAATGGTGATAATAATGCTATAGCACACATTTAGACCAAAGTGTACTTTCAACCTCATGGCAACCTCAGGTACTGCTGGGACCTTTTCTGTCCCAGCAGTACCCGACCTCACAAAACCTCTTTTAGCAGAATGGGCATATATTCCCTCAGACATTTTTTTAAATACTGTGATGAGCCTTCCCAAAGGAGTGGACACTGTTTTAGATTAAAGGGGCAACTCTATATTAAATTCCATGGCTTTGAAATGGAATGTTCAACAGCTCATCATCAGGTCAGGTCTCCACAAACCTTCAGCAATATATTATATATCATTGCTACCCTTCCCAGACGATGACATGAGCATATTTGGGCTTGCTGATGTGATAGTACCCATGATCAAGCTGTTACATGTTCAATTGTCATCATCTAAGTAACTTGCCATACTAGAAGGCACATGAAGGCACCTAGCCCTTTATGTTTTCTTATCTAGGTAACTGTTATGAAAGGGGACATAGTATGTAACATAAGCCATACTGCAGCAAAATATTTTTTCAACTATTTGATTGAGTGGGGTGGGGTTAGAACCATTTTCTAGGTTTAATGGCAATCTAAAAATACGTTTTCAATTCATTGATGTCTGTGTCCCCATTTAGAGACATTCTCCTTGCTTCCTGCCTTGTTGAGATTTCATAAAAGTGTTTAAGCTGTTACACTCATTTAGGTAGTTCAGAAATACAAACAATGCTCATATCTCAATGTTACTTTCTTCTGTTTTACAGATACCTAATTGAAGGAATTTTTATAGTTTTACCTAATCTAGTTAAACGCTACCTGCAGACTCAGCTTTTAAGCTCTGTGAACATGTCATTTTAAAATACCTTCAGATTTCTACAAAGGTTCAGCAAACATAAAACAGGGTCAAAGATTGAATCAGATCTATAGTTTAAGATTCAAATTAGGTGGCAAGCCAGGAAGGTTTTAACAGTTCTAAAGCATTATATGCCTATTTTTAAACTTATTTCCAACAGGCTCTTTGCAAAGTTGGAATGTATTTCCAGCTGGTGAGTATAACTGCACTTTTAAAGAACATGATGCTAAAGGACTGTATTTTTATTTCCAGGGCTTGTTAAGACAGCTTGTCCTTCTGCCAGGATCTGATGCAACATCTACAATATGCCCTAATGCCAAACCAAGGCTCGCAGAGCTGTCCATCCCTGGAGTGCTGAAAGAGCTGCCACTTAAGACCGATGATGACAACGGACTTCAGCTGATGTACCCTTATGGTTAGTGGACTTCATCACTAGCATAATGTATGCAGGAATTAGGTTGTTTAGGTAAAATACAAAGGAACAGTAAGAAGTACATTGGCAGCAATCCCATGTTTTCATTATGTCTCCTAATATTTACACAACTACATTAATTAAAATAACCTCTGGTGATGGCATTATTAAGGGAAGAAAGTAACATAAATTTAAAGGATAAATAGAGATAAATGCATGATTTTAATATGAAACTGGGTGACAGATTAAAACTAAAGGCATGATTTATGAATATTGAAGCAAATGTGTACCTATTGCAAGTATCAACCAGTTATATTTAAAAAGAGATAAGGACTGGTTACAACAAGCAGCAGCTTGGTTTTGCTCCACATTTTAAAATTCAAACTCTTCATTAAAGCTAACATGTTTACACGCACAGTTGTAATATCATCTGTAGCTTCAAAATTTGCGCCTTTCCTTTTTATTTCTTCCAGAAGCTGACATGAAAGTAACATTAGGTCCCCAACCTCCATGTTCTAGCAATGAAATATCCCAATTCTGGATGGATACATCACTGAAAGGTCTCTTCCTATGTAATGGTATCAAGTGGATCCCAGTGCTTGAAAGTAAGACTGCTGAGCGATAAATGTATCTGCTTCCTGTGTTGCTTAAAATCATTTTCTTTGTTCCTTTGAAAAACCCTTGATCCTAAGTCCAGGTTGCATTTAAGTCTTGACTCTGTGACCAGTCAGCTTGTCATGGTGTTCCCATCGATAAGCCTCTACCCTTGCCAGGGTCCTTTTCAGTCACAAAGAAATTTATTTGAACTCAAACCTGTTACTTTATACTTGTGGAAACCTCTCTTCTGCCTGTTCTTCTGGTCCCATATGCCCTCTATAATCCAGAACCTGGCTTCTCCAACTAGAGTGCTTAGCCTAACTCCCAGAGCTAAGGCTTGCCCAAATGCAGCCCCGTTTTTCAATAAGAAAACCTCAGTGGCCTCTATGGGCTTTTAGTTGGACTATTGGTCTTAAAATGCTGGGTTGTATTTAACACATTGAATTAATGCATATCCTTTTTCCATATTATATTCTATAAGAACAGGGATAACAAACTGAAATTGACAACAAATTCACAGATAATGTTATGCCTTTTCAAGGTTGAAATCTGATCTTTCTTGCCAAGACACAGTTGTTAGTGTTAAATGACTGTATGGAAGTGTGTACATTATCTTGTAGAATGAGGCCTTGCTAAGTCCCCATTCATCAACTATTCACAAAAAAGAAAGTTGGAACTTTTTTCAACTTTTATTAATTTGATTACTTTACATGCATAACTTCTATTACTACAGCAAAAAAGGCTGAGCCCTGTAAGGTCACCGTGCATTGCATAATAATTATAATAATTCCTTATTTTTCAAACAGTGCCATACAAATCAATTGTGAATGATATACTGTAGCACATACAGTAGGCATTACATAGCCAACCTTTTGCCTCAGACCTTTTTTTTTCATACACTACAAAGCACTATTTAGCTGTGAGACTGGCACCATATTAAGCAATCACCAGGTCTGCATTACTCAAGCCCATAGAGTGCAATGATAATATCTATAATGATTTTGTCATTATCCCATTATGTGACCCTGTACTTGCTAAACACTATAGCAATAACTGCAAACATTTTACAAATGGTATGCAGGGAGGGCCATAAAGCTCAGCATTAAACCTAGTCTTGGATGGAAATGCATACTTTAGGCTACTGTTTCACATTCTGAATGATCCAAGAATCCTCTCAAACTGATGCCACAAATGACACAACCCCAAAGCACTAAAACATACACCCTTGGTATGTTCAATTCAAAAACTCAATATACTATTACAGTTATTTGTAAGCTGCAAAAAAAAAGTTCTAAGAGGTGTCTGTACAGTTTAAGAAGCATACAATGTCTTGCTATCAATTTTAATGAAAATCATATTATGTTCAGAAGCTTACTTGGTATTGCAGAAAAAAAAGAATTAAAAGATGTATTTATTACTTACAGAACTGCTTAATGTAATCATACTATGGAACATCTAGAGGTTAATGTTTTTGTAAAAAGGGCCAGGAGAAATGGAGATTGGAGCTTTTGTCTAAAGAGCTTGCAGTACTCCCAGTAAGGCTGAAAAAATCTGAATTTTAGAGAAAAAACATTTTGTTCTTCAAGCAGATGAACACTGATAGACCCAATTGTGAAAAATAGCATTGGCTAAGATAAACATAACAGGGAATAGGACGATGTTATTTTCTATAATAATTCTGGAACTGAAAAAAAATCTAAATTTTTTGTGTGTGTGTGTATTATAAGGATTGAAGTGGAGCTTTTTGGAATTAGACTTGTCTCTGCTAGAGATAGAAAGTGCTTCCACAACAAATGTTATAAAGCAAATATGAAATTACTAGCTCAGTATTTGGGTAATCTTTTCATGCAACCAACCAATCGATCATCACACAGACAGAATTGTGATGTTACCACCTTTAGTAACGAATGACCATCTAAGGACCTCCTACAGGCCAATTTCACTTTTAAATTTAGACTTTACAATTTATACTCAGGTGTTAGGCAATGCCTTGTAAATGTTTGGTATCAATTAATTCATCTCAATTAATGCATTAAAAAAATATGCTTATAAAAATGGTACGGATAAAATTAGTCCCCTAGGTTAAGTGCAACATTTCGTCAACTCCATCTACTGTCTGCTGACGTTATGCTATTTTTAATTGTTAGCATGCCACTAGTGTTTGTGTGTTGGTTGTTATCTTTACTAACAATGAATAACATCTCTATGATGATGGCATCCATTCCAAAGTCAAGTGATTTTTCTAACTTTTAATTGGCATCAATAGTATACTATAAAGATGAATTTCACTTCCAATGTTTTGACAGTTAAAAAAAAGCTTGAGAAAAGATTTTATGGCTTTTTACGAGCACCCTCGTACAGCATTCATATGGTCCTTTTTTGGCACAGTGATAACTTCGAGGGATTGAAGTCAATCCCAGACAAGTCTTACTGGAATTTTAAAGGTATCAGGCACATAAAAGGTCTGTTTATCCAGACAAAATGTGTATCTTTTAATGTAAATTATGACTTTCCAATGCTCTTTTTTTTTGGAAATACTTGCTTTATGTTGGTCCATTGCAGAAAAAAAAGAAAGAAATTGAATATTTGCTAATTTATACTCCTAATTACTTTAAGTCAAAGATAAATTGCTCAATATAGCTCATATAGCAAAATATGAAAACATATGACAGATGCAGTGTTGCAAAATTCTGCCTCTTTTTTCTATATTGTGTAGAAATGCATGTATATTTCTTTTCACAGCATGTCACATACTGCAAGGGTTAAGTGCTCGTTTTGTCTAGGGAGCTAAACTAAAGGATATATACTCACCCAAACCACAATCCCGGCTAGGTCCTTGACCGGAGCCTTTAGCCTGTCTTCTCCTCCTCTCCAGCAGAGTTCTTCTTTAAAGCAATTATTCCAAATACTATAAAATGGCATTTATGTAAGCATTAAAAGCGTAATAGCAAACTAAAAATAACATTTGAATATTGGTAGTTTTTAGGGCTTCGTCGACACCATGTCTGTTGAGCTGCAGGGTTTTTTTTTCTCCGCACATGTGATGTGTTGTGTGAAAAGGGCACATAGAAAACAATTGTACAGCTAGATATAAAAAAATTTCAATTTTGTAAAATATAAATAAAGATCAGTAAAAAGACATTCTAGAGCTATTGCAATATGAAAGACATAAAAAGGTATTTGTACTTGCAATAATAAACATTTCTTTTGTGGCTAGGGAAAGAGAAGTTGGATTATGTAGAGGAGTATCAGAAACTGGCCACTGCTTCAGAAACCATGGGACTGGAAATTTTCCATATCCAGGATGTGGGGTATTTTGCTGTGATGGCCAACAGGAACAATCAGCCTGGCTCAGCTCTCTATAGGTGGCGTGATGGAAGATTTATTATTCATCAATACTTCCTTACCTATCAAGCACAAGCCTGGAAGCACTTCACTATAGAAAAAAGGGTGAGAATGGAATGCAAGTCTCATTTTGGAATGTGTCACAATTGTGTGTACTATAAATCAAATATGACAAAGATTACAAAACAAAATGAAAACAAATAAAATAGTTGTTTGAAGTGTGAGTAGCAACATTCAGTCTAGGGATGATTGGTAAGGATGAGTCAGTGGAATTAAGGACTTTTTGATTGTTTCTCCAGTTTACAGAAAAACATGACATTTTGCAATTTAGGTGGTAAGGAATCATGAACTGCATTATTCTCTGCATTTTTAACAAATGTACATGTATATATTCACGAGAATCAAAAAATCTGCAATTCCTTGGTTGGACTGGTTTTCAGACATACAGTATTCACTCATTACTGATGACTCATAGCTTCCTAAGCTGCAGATGGTTGAAGCAGCTCCCAGACTTACAACCATCAATCTCTTTTTCTAAATGAGAAGTATTATGTCTAAATAAATCTTGAAAGCACCTCAAAGGTTGTAATCTTTATCTTGGGGGATCAGAGGATGCCCCTTTCATTAGGGCTTGAGGATGGATAAACATGTATACTGGGTTGGACTGGCACTTCAATCTCATCTTCATTTAGTTACAAGCCAAGGATACTATGGAAATACTTTGGCGCCGAGTAGCTGCCAGCTCAGAATACAGATACCCTGTCCAATCACTACTACACCTCTTATAACAATAGGATAACCCTAGGGTTATTCTTCTAGTTTTCCTTTGAGAAGGAATTATGTAAAGCAACGACTACCTGGAAGCAGTGTAACTGTAAAATTCTGAAGGCACTGCTGAGTCTCCTGAAAATTATGAAGGCTGAGCTCCTACATGCCCTCCATCATTCCTTAAAGTGACTCTGTCACTAAAATAAATGAAATAAAGCTCTCCCGGTAAAAAAAACAAGTAAATACTAACCTCTCTTGCTGCTCATACCGCCAAATGCCCTGGTAATTTAGCCAACTAAATTCTTTGTAAGAAATAAACACTTTTTGGAGTACCAATCTCCTGATCCCTTGTTGTGTTTTGTAGATCCCCTTGCCAGCCCGGGAGGGCAGGAGGAACTCTTCAAGGCAGCTAGGGACCAGAAGGTTGATACTGTGTAAAGGTGCCCATAAACCTGCCGATTATCATACGATAATCGGCAGGTGTATGGAAGGCGTGCAAACGTTTCTACTGTACAGTCCCACGTCTTTTGTCTTCGGAGGACAAATGCCGAACGGGCCGGTGTGCGAAAACGCACACTGCCCGCTCAGCATTGCAATCATCGGAAGCCCTCCTCTCAGTGGGGAGGGCTTGCGATGATCGCAAGTACGATCTGCCTGTCCAAGATGGGCAGATCGTACGAGATTTTAGTTACCTTACAACCATTGCACGAAAGTCGTGCGATGGTTGTAAGGTGTATGGCCAGCTTTAGACCTAGCTAAAATCCAGGTGTGCTCAATTACTTGCAGCTACATTTAAAAAAAAAACAAGAAAAAAAACCTCCTAAACCATGTGAATAAAAGGTGACCACTGTAAATACCCGTGACAGTGTTATAGTTTGTCCACACCTTGGTCGCTTCCGCTTTTGATGGACACTTTGGCCTATTTCTGAATGTAAACCAAAATATAGTAAAATCGCATCCAATAAAAAAAGGATTTTATAACCTTAAAGGGAAACTCCATTTTTGTTTAAAACAATATATAGCATTTAAAATTGCTACACAAGCCATTTTGTAATTTAATTTAATTAAAATTCCTTTCCATTTCAATCTGCAGCCACTGCAATTTTCTAAAAATGGAAACATTTCAAGGCACTAAGATACAACTAAACATTTTAGGCATCGCCTGCAATAGGAATTTCCTTTTTGGTGAGACATTACCTAATGCTAGTCTACTAAAGGCATGCAGACAGCTTTTCCTATCAGAACTCTGAGAGTGCACAAGGTGGTTAGAATAAAGGCAGACCCTTTCATTCAGGAATTAGTCCAAAAAGACATGGTGAAAGAAGCAGCAATTTCTTCAGAACAGAAAATTGGAGGAAAATGCAACATTGTTACAATCCTTCCAATCTACATCGAACACTCAGAGGGGATTGTTTTTTTCTCAACAATTGTGAAGTTAAACCCTAATTATTTACTACAGGTATTTATATAATGGCAACAATGTACGCAGTGCTTTCACATCAGTCCCTGCCCTCCAGGAGCTTACAATCTAAGGTCCCTATCACACATACATACATACATACAGGGCCAATTTACCTATCAGCATGTCTTTGGAGTGTGGTAGGAACCCGGAGTACCTGGCGTAAACCCACGCAAGCACAGGGAGAGCATGTAAACTTCTTTGCAGATAGTGTCCTGACCAGGTCAGAAGCGCTAACCACTACGCCACTGTTAGTTCTATTAATACATATATTCACTATATATATATATACATATATATAT
>NW_017306402.1:2029133-2029829 GCF_000935625.1 Nanorana parkeri | reverse complement strand
TTTTATTTTTTTCAGAATACAATATTTTTACTACAATGGATACTTAATTACAATAACAAATAGAAATTGTACCATCTGAGCAGTTATAAAGAACCTGTTCAGGGGAACAAGGGTAAAAAAGCGGACATGTATAAGCAAGATTGTCTGTGCAAATGGCTTTTTGATTGACCAGTTAAAAAGGAGTGTCGGCTAGGCTCTTAAGTGTTCCCTGGCCTGGTGTAGGGTCCTGTATAAATAATGTTTTACATGTGCTTAGCAGTCCCTACTCACCATGTGACACTGGCTATAATGTGCACATAATGTGCACTCAAATCATCACTACAGGCTGTAATGGATATCAAGAGAGATATATTTCTCAGTATGCATGAGCTCTAAACACAATGCTACGCACGCCATTTTGTAATTTAATTTAATTAAAAAATACCTTTCCATTTCAATCTGCAGCCACTGCAATTTTCTAAAAATGGAAACATTTCAAGGCACTAAGATACAACTAAACATTTTAGGCATCGCCTGCTATAGGAATTTCATTTTTTTCATTACTATAGGCAGTAATGGATATCATGACAAATGTATTTCTCAGTATGCATGAGCTCTAAACAAAATAATATCTGTTCTGCAAAAAAAAAAACAAATCAAAAAAATTAATGAATGCAACATTTTTCTGTATTTAGGGACTCAAAAACAAAATACTAG
>NW_017306402.1:2023154-2028703 GCF_000935625.1 Nanorana parkeri | reverse complement strand
AATGTATATATAGATATATATATATATATAAACATATATATATCTATATATATTTCCTAAAGTTAATTCAAACTTCGAAATCTGCTAATGAACAAACTTTAGTAATTCTGAAGGTGATTTCAAAGGCATTCCAAATCTACAGAGTCCCATATGGGATTCAAAACCTTTGTACCCCCTGAGTACCTGCTTCATGCATTGAATTATCCTAGGCAAATATCTTTGCTTTTAAATTACAAAAGAATTTAGTCCCAGTTGGCTTGAGACAAGATCTTGTCCCAGATACAATCAATATGATTTCACAAAGTAGTGGCATGTAATGGGGAAGTTGGCGTTCATTAACGTCTGATTTTCCTTTATAGCTCTTTGCAGATGTGGCTGTTTCATGTCCGGCCTTATCTTTTCCAGGAAACATGTTTTGATAAAGCAGAGTGCAGAACAGAACTGCCACCGTACAGTTTGTTTAATGTTGTTTGAACACAAAGCAAGGGAAATGATGAAAAGATTTTGGTGCGATTATGAAACACCCCAGGAGGTATGAAGTACATGCCAGGACATGCTGTGAATAAATTTAAAAGACTTTATATATAAACAACTTTGTCATGGGCGTCTGTTCTACCAGCTGGAAAGTTGCAGACTGAAGTATGTTGGTGGAAAAAGGGTTAAACCCCCTCAAAACCAAAAATAGTAAATTACAAAGGGCTCTCATCATAAACAAAAACAAAATCAAAGCTTGAAAAAAAAGGTATAGCAATAGTTGCAATGAATACTAATGTGTATGGTTGGCATGTAACTATTTGCATAAAATAGGCAGCAAAGCAATAATTACAATAAACATTTATAGAATGGAGAATATAAATGTAAAACATTTCAGAATTAAAATTAAGCCAAAAAAATTTTTTCTTGGTTTTGAAAAGAACAGTGAGGCGCTATTGCTATTGAAAGGGTTTTTAATTGTTGTTTATGTCCCCATAGAGGAGTATTTTCTTCCTTTCCTCTCTAACACTGTTCACCTGGACTAGAAGTGAAGGGATATCTCCCTCATGAGCAATACAGACAGGAATAAAATCCTGAAAGTGGTTTTAACCCCCTTTGCTCTACTAGGAAATATGTTTTTATTGATGCCAGGGTCTCTAATGTGGGATGGGGTAATTTCCCTCATTTTCTCTTCTGATACTAATGGAATAGACAGCAAGTGGAAAGATTTCTCCTTACTACCTGTTCTGTAAACCTTTGGTGTCTTCATAAGATATATTAACATACCTCCATACAAAAGAAAGGGTTAATTTACCTTCTCCCTTTCACAGCTAGCAGCAGACAATGTATGTGGCAGTAGCTGTCAGACCAACTGTCACTGACAGCTTTGGTCCTCACTATGAACTGGGAACCAGATGTCACTGCAATTGGAAGATTGCAGCGTGCCTCTGTTTAATACTGTAATTGTAAGATGAAGTTACAGTATAAAAATAAATACAAAAAGTTATATTATTTTACATTGTTGCCTTCAGTTCTTGTCAGTCTATAATAAAAAAAATGTGTAGAGAATTTGTAAAAATGGTGTACCAAATAAAAAAATGTAAAAATGTTTTAGGTAGGCAAATTAGTCACAGAGTTAGAGTGAAGTCTTTTGCAGTTTTCTGGGTCATCAAAGTGGAAGGAACGGCTAAACAACAAACTGAATTCACAATACCTGTATTGCCTCCCCATTGCCCTGCATAAATTTTAGCATAAATCACATTGTAAATACCTTTTTTCCTATACGATCACATATGCGCAAAGCTCCGACTCATTTATGCAATGTTGGTGTCCCACTACAGGACTGAACTCCATAGAACAATGTCCTCATCCACCAGCATCCACTGCTCTAGGCATTGTCGGAGCAGAAGACAATTCCACCCCACAAGTCGCACATTTACAAGGAGGAGCTTTGTGGGGCAAATAGATTTACTGTTTAGCCTTTCTTTCTACTTTAGCCTAGCTAATCATTACAAATGTGATGGCTGTTTTGGGCCACAATGGTTAAAATCCTATCTGTTGTGGGGCTTTTCAGAACAAAAGATTCATAGAATAGCTGAAAGTAAGAGTAGAGGTCATGTATCCACTGGAAAGAAATAGAACGTGTAATGCCACTTTGTGTGCCACTGTTCCTAGTCAAGGCCTTTCTGAAATCTGGAGAATCAGCTTGCAAAAATGCCTTTCAAGAAATATCAAAAGCCCTGATCTTTCCCTCTTACTGAGTGAAGCATGATAAAGGGTACATTAAAAGCTTTGCTAATGTGACCTCAAAATACATTTTTCAGTAATACCCCTTTTATTTAAATGTGTTCAATCTCCAAGTAAAATAATGCTTGGTTATTCTTCCACATAGTTATTATTAAACACACATATCCAAGAATTTGGCAGCCGTGACATTGTGAAGTGCCATGTCAAACCCTAATCCCCTAACACTGCATTAAGATAAGTAAAGATTAATGTATACTGTATGTAAACCCAATCACTCACATCTCATAACTTTGATATGTTAAAAGTAAACTGCTGGATGTTCACATTTATACAAATTTAATTTCCCTGATGGGTTAAAGGGTTGTTAAACCCTCAGCGTTTTTTGCATATATCTACTGCTAGCAAGCAGTAGATAATGTATATGCAAAAACATTTAAAAAAAAAACATTTTTCAAACAGGTTAAAACTTACCTGCGTCTTCACCGCGCGCTTCCTTCCGAACATCTGAAGAGTCTCGGGTGGCCACAAAGGATCTTGAGGTGGTCGCATGCGCAGTTCAGATGTTCGGCCGGGAGACGAGGAGAGACACAAAGTAAGTGTAACGGCAACCGCCGTCACCGCTCACCTGGGAATCGGGGGGTACAGGGTTCTGCCTCACGGGACGGGCCGTCTGCGTTCCGGCAGGGTGCGCGCGCATCTGCTTCCGGGTTCGGACGGCGGGTGCGTTCCACCTTGGCACGCGGAAGTGCCTCGTCTCGTTCGGCGGCTCCTCCCCCCGCCTCTTAGCCCTATATAAACGCCCCAGTGAGACAGTATGGCGTTCCAATATTGAAGACTGAACGCCTGCTGTCTCCTGGGACCCCCCATACAATCCAACACTGATACCTTCTACAGAGGACCTTCAACGAACTGCACTTGGACCCCCAGCTCCTCCTGATACTCTATTTAACCGCAAGTACCCTGGCATATAGCTCACCATTGACTTTAACAAACTGTGTGTACAGAGAAGCTGGATTAACTCGCATGCTCCATCTAGTGGTCCTTTTAGAGAATACAACTCTACCTCTAAACCATAGCTGTTATCGATACTAATCTAATTGACAACCTGAACCTTACATCTTCTATTTTTGTTACATTTGATGGGGGTTATGCAGTAATAATCCCATCCATCCCTTTACTTCTGCTTATTTTGGCTGTGATGCTTGAACCCTAACTCCCCGTTAAGATTGGGAGTGAAACCAGGGTTCCGTCTGATTGGCCTCCGCAGTTGTGATCCACAAACCCCCAACCTCACACCAGGTGTTACAGTAAGTCTATGGAGCAGCGTTCACCCGCACAGACTCCTTGGGACAGGAAGTGCCAGATAACACAGAGGAGTCAGCGCTGGATCAGGGACCGGCACCAGCGCTGGAGGGACAGCTGAAAACTACAGTAAAGAAGAAGATGATCGGATCAAGAGGCATCATTTAAGGTAAGTCCTTACACTAACATGGGGGGGGACATTTTATCCTTTTAATATCACTTTAAATATGAAAAAATACAATTTTTACTGCCATACTCACCCTTTCTCCAGTGCTGTTTCCTGCAGACTCTAAGCTCTGTTTTTTACTGCCACTGCTCTTCTGGTTTGAATGATGCCCAACCTGTGAGCCCAGGTCTTTATAGACATACCACCTGGGGGTGTTTCATCAAGACTTAGCTCAGAGTATTGCTGCATAGAACAGTGCTCACATGTAATCATATCACACATTAAAAGGACCACTGGCCACAGAAGGGAAAAAGAGGAGGCAGGGTATGCCCTCTACTAAAACTTAATTTTACATAGGGGGGCAAAGGGGGAAGGGAAGGAGGATGGGGGCTGCCAAACCTGGAGTTTGCCATGATAGTATATCTAAGCGAATTTGTTTTTAATTTATTTTGTTTAGCTAGACTAATTTTTTTCCATCTATGTCCCATTGGGGAGATTTCCCATCTTTTCCTGCCCTGCACACATAACCTGTTAGACAGATGTCACAGAAATAAGTTCTCCCATTGGAAGATTTCTCTTCTATTACTTTTCTGGTGACAACTGAATTTTTTTATTTTCAGTCCCGATGACCATGGATAAATAGAGAAAGCGAATCACCCAAGCGGGAACATAAACAGCATTAGTCATTTTCAATCTTTTCAGATCTGTGACTATCTTTAAAGCCCAATTGTGGCTTTCTTTTTGAAGTATCATCCTCTGACATGCACCTTAGGGACATGCTCCTGCACAGACGCAAATGCTCCCTAAACAGGGAGTGTGAGTATTGTTTATTGGAACACAGCAAAATCAAATGTCATCCACTTAGTTTAATATTTTAATATTACCCACATATTGGCTTAATACTAGGACAGAACACTTACTTTAATTCACAATTCCTATTCTTGCTCCCTCCCAAACAGGAAACTTTAGGGCTGATTTACAATAAAGAAGAATATCCAAAACTATAATTTACAGCAACCAATCAGCTTGCTTATTGCAGATGAGAGATGAAAATTAATCAGCTGCTAGCTGTATGCTATAGATACATTAAAACTAGTATTTAGTAAGTCTATCTAATATCTCATTTATTTGTGTAATTGGCATATTTCCTTTTTATCAGTATTTGCTACTGTAAACGACACAGTGGCGTAACCAGAGTAACGGGCGCCCAAGGCAGAACAAAATTTTGCGGCCCCCCCCTGGTGATATGTGGGGGTGTACAGGTACAATGAGAGCATGCTGGGACATGTCGTAATTGAACTACAAGTTCCAGCATGCCCTCACTGTCCCTGTACGCCCGCCAAATATGACCCAGGGAATAGTAACAAGCTGATTGGCAGGCTCCTGTCCTCCTTCTATGCAGTGGAGCCCGTGTCCCTGTAGGAAAGGAGCCTGCCAATCAACTGGTTAATATGGCAAGTGGACCATGACAATTTTTTACTTTTTAATCATCTTTTTATTGTTTTAATTTAATAATTTTTTTATTATTATTTTTTTTACTTATTATTTATTTAATTATTTTTTTAACAATTTTTTTTCACTTAACTCTATTGCTATCACAAAGGAGCTACCAAGCCCCTGTGTGATAGTATTTGGAGGTGACAGGTTCTCTTTATTGAACCTGTCACCTCCAGGACAGGAGTTCTAGCACAACACTGTGCTGGAACACCTGTGGCTGCTCTCCCCTCTCACTGGTTACAGGGAGCAGCAGGGTTACTTTTAACCCTGCCGCTCTGCTCCCCGCATCGGCGGCCGGTGAGGAGAGAAACTCGGCGGCAGGGGGAGAATGGAGCCTGGAGTACGGAGCCAGCAAGGAGAGAGG
>NW_017306402.1:2013629-2023039 GCF_000935625.1 Nanorana parkeri | reverse complement strand
ATCCTGACAATTTTTTACTTTTTAATCATCTTTTTATTGTTTTAATTTAATAATTTTTTTATTATTATTTTTTTTACTTATTATTTATTTAATTATTTTTTTAACAATTTTTTTTCACTTAACTCTATTGCTATCACAAAGGAGCTACCAAGCCCCTGTGTGATAGTATTTGGAGGTGACAGGTTCTCTTTATTGAACCTGTCACCTCCAGGACAGGAGTTCTAGCACAACACTGTGCTGGAACACCTGTGGCTGCTCTCCCCTCTCACTGGTTACAGGTTCGCCGGGCCCTGCTTGTCACTGCCTGGTGGCCGGCGCCCCCCTCCAGCTCTGCGCCCGTGACAGCCGCACCGGCTTCCCCCCTGGTTGTTACGCCACTGGAACGACATAAAAATTATCTCAAACTGTACCTGGGTTTTTAATAATTTAACTAAACATGTTTTACTCTGCAAGCGTAGTATTCAAGAACATTTTTTTCTGGAAACAAAAGACATGGAAGTGTGTGTTCCAACTGTAGGAACATAAAAATTATCTTCTTTTGTAGCTTATAAACCAGGAGCTTATCTAATCTTGCATCTGTTTTAGTTTTACAAGTGTAGGTTCACTGCATACCAGTAAGTCCTGTTCTGAGATTTCTGCTCTTCTTCCCCTATGGATTTGATGATGGCACCCACCCAACTCAGCACTTAGACCAGGTGTAGGCAAGCTCGGCACTCCAGATGCTGTGGTACTACAAGTTCCATGAGACATTGTAACAATGACCGTCACAAGCATGACCCCCAAAGGCAGAAGCATGATAGGATTTGTAGTATCACCACAGATGGAGTGCCACTGTTGCCCACCCTGGCATTAGACTCAAGGTGGCATCCACAAAGCCCCTGGACTGTTGACTAGTGATAGCAGTCTGTACACCTAAATCTTTTCCTGGACTGAACATAGCATCAGCAAATGCTTATAATCAGAACATCCCCTGAACATTCAGCACCCATATTAACCACTTTGCTCCTGACCGATGCCACCAGCACTCCCCTAAACACATGTTTTCATATTTTCCCCACCAATGGGTAGCCACCTTCACTTTTTGACTCATCCCCCAGAACTGTTAGCTCTGCAATCTCCAGGAAAAGTGACATCAATGCCACCTACAGAAACAATACTTTTATTAATCTTTACAGTCTTAGTAGTAAGGCTTAGTTATTCTGTTACTTTTGCCAAAAGTACTATTTTGATAAATTCCATGGCTTACATAATATCATTGTTCAATGAGAGTCATGAAACATCAGAACTGCCTTTATTATTGCTTTATACAGTGATTCTGTGAGGAATCAAATATGCAAATTGTATGTGCAGGTAGGAGTGCTTCACAGGATCCCAAATGGACAAGGGAGTCAATTAAGAGAACCATGTAGTCAGGGCAGACAAAGGCACTCTTTTCTTTTAGTGTAAACTGTGTAAGGGCTGTGGCATGGCATTGGGTGCACTGTTACTGGTTATGTCATAAGAATTGATGGCTGTGATGCTAGTGATACTAATGGATGTAGAATGCAAGAAATGGAATAATACAAGTAAAAAGGATGCTAAAATGTGACAAGGAACAGAGACAAAAGCAGCTTTTCTGGGCTGGCTGGTAGGGAGACTGTTAGAGACCTACTTTGTCTAGTGACACAATAGAGAGCTTTTCCTGCAAACATTCTGAATGTCTACTAAGTCAGTGCATGCATGGGTAACCCTTTCTTCCACCTGTTCATCTAGAATAGGCTATACAATATGTGAGGGCTATAATGAAAGCTGCAAAAAGTAAAAGATGGAAGTGCTCCATTATCTTACCCAAGGAAAGCCCTAAACAATCCTGAGCAAAGTGGCATAACTGGTGTCAGACCATGGGCACTATTGGAGGCCTGTGTGTTCAGGTTTTACTAATCTCACTACACTAGAGTGGTACAAGGCTACTTTTGTATTCAGATGTTTTGCATAAAACAGTTTGCTCTTGCTGTCACTGTCAGGAAAAAACAAATTTCTTTAAAGGACTGTAGTAAGTAAACCAAGCCCTAGGCTGGAGTGTGAGAGGGAAGAAGCTGCACTAGAGCCAGTCAGTTAATGTGCTCACAAGCAGGTCTGATCACTGTGCTTTCTCTCCTTTCTCTATTGACTCAGAGGTTGGGGAGGTTCATGATAGCTTGGGCTCAGAGGAAGTGAGCTGAATGATGCTCACCCTCAAATATGTTGCAACAAGTTTGTTTTTTATTTTATCTTTTATTGGGCTATTCATTTTGATCTTGTTATTTTTGGCTGGAGTTCTAATTAATGTTAACCTAACTTTTAGCTTTAAGGAGACCCTGTCACTTGGCGTATTCAAGGCAGAGTGAGAGGGTCTGTAGAAAAGCCCACCAATGATCACTCTATGCTCCCTTTTCCAGCACTCCCTTGCCACTTCACGGAGTCAGCTGCTACAAAATACCTGTTTTTTCCATGTAGGGTGGACTAAGTGACCTCTCCCATGATGCAATGCTCAGGCCTAGCCACCAATCGCTAGACCAGAGTACTGTCACATGATGAAGGTAACGTCACTGCTCTCTCTTTGTATCACCACCAGATTTTTGGGTGGAGGCCGCAAAGTAGGAAGGAACCAAAGGAAGTGCTGCAAAGGTAAGTAAAAAGTGGTCAGGGAGCGGGCATTACGCAGACCTCTTAATTTTATCTTGGATGGGCCAGATGACAGGGTCTCCTTAATCTAACACTAAAAATAAACTCAACCTAAAAGTCTATCACTTAATCTGTTAAATTTAACTAAAATGAATCCCAACACTAATCTGAATGTACCTTTTTCTTGGTTAAGTATTGGATGACCCTCCTTCTGAAAGCACTTTTTGACCCAAAATAAAGCAGAGCTGCAATGCCAGCACCAAAAATAATTATTTTGTCCATGGTATTAGTATATGTTCTGCATTCATTATTTGGGTTTTAAAATTAGAAGTGCTTATACTAGGATTATACATAAATATACTATGTATTCTGCAAAGACTAGTGTTGTCAACAAAACACATAGGAAACTTTTACATCACAAAAATGCCTAAAGTGGTAGATTAGTCTTAAAACCATAGGCAAGTAATTACTGTTTGTGCCAAGTAGTGAGTGCATCCAAAAGCAATATTTAGACACAAGAAAAAAAACATTGATTTAGTTGTTACAGAATTCTTGTTGCATTTACAGATTTCCTTTAAGACTTTTATACAGTCATGTAATAGCAAATGTGCCCAAAAGAATATTGTCAAAAGAAAGTTACATAAAACAACATCCACAGATGGTGAGTAAACCCCTTCATAAGAATGTCCTGCTATTGATTTTTTTAGATGGCTGTACGGTACAAGTTGGCACAATAAGGTCAGATGTGACTTATGTTCCCGCTGTTTAGTCCAATGCTATATGCACTAAGTGAACAGAACAAATTCAATTGTATCTGTTGTACAAGGTTCAAGAAGTACTTGTCTATCTTAAAGGTGATATTATTGAGCGTACTAATGGCCAGAGGTAAAAGTCTTTATTATCAGACTGTTTGAATACATCTCTAATATAATTAGTCTTTCTGGTGGATCAGTCAGCATATTATGGATTTTTCCTGGAAAAAGACCACTCTGGAAGAGCACATAATAGCCAGTAATCTAATTAACTCATTTGGCTTAAGAACATTTTTGTACAGGGGTTTGTGGTTATAGTTAACTTAGCACTGTGGTCAAAGAAAGGAGTACATGTATACAATAAAGATGCAGCAGGTCCAATACAGCAAACATATACTTGTTCTTTTTATGCATTACCTAAATCTATCTATGTAAACTAAGGTTACCATATTTTCAAAATTAAATCCAGGGACACCCTACTGATGACCATGCCCACCTTTAACCACACCGACACCCCATTTGTAGCCACACCCACAAAATCAGACCCCCATTGTTAGCACAGCCTAAAACAATTGGTCACAGACTTTTGTAACAAGAAACAGATATGCCCTGGGTAAGCAAATAATGCAAATTGTAGGCGAGGAAAATTTGCGGTAACAGCTGAAAGGGTATGGTTAAATAAAATCTGAACCTACTCTGCTAGGGGTCAATAGTGTCTTAACACACAGAGTGCAGAGGTCAGGAGTACATAACACACAGAGGGCAGTGGTCAGGAGTGCATAATATATGGAATGCAGGGGTCAGGAGTGTGTAACACATGAAATTCAGGGGTAAGGAGTGCGTAATTCATGAAGTTCAGGGGTCAGGAGTGTGTAGCACAGCATGAAAGGGCCAGGTATTATGTACAAGCCATTGTACACAGTAGAACCAAAAATAACCCCTCCTGCCAGTAAAATTCCACTCCTCCTTACATCAGAGGCCCCAGAGTTCCCCCTTACATCAGCATTTACTCATACATCAGAGTCCCCATAGTTCCCTCCTTACATCAGCATACCCCTCACATCAGAGTCCCAGGAACTGGTGTAAACGGGGACTCTGGTGTAAAGAGGAACTCTGGGAACTGAATCCCCAGAGTCCCCCATTACACCAAAGTCCCCCCTTACATCAGTGTCCGCAGGGTTTACCATTACCTGAGAGTCCACATAATCCTTAGGCAGGCAGGCAGGCGGAAACTTGGTGGCAAAAGGCTGGAGGAGGCAGAGCATTGCCTGGATGAGGCGGAGAACTGGAAGTTCCATTCTTCCCTAAATGCTGGCTGGGCAAAGCAGGCAATTAGTTGGATGCTAGGACAGTCACTGGGTGGTCTTAGCAGCCAACCACCAGTGGCGTTATTCAACCAGCTGTCATCATTCAACCCCTCTGCTACTGCCGAGCATCGTAGCAACCAACCACCAGCAATGGGGGAGTGAATGATGACAGTGGCAGTCTGTTGTGTCCGTGCATTATGAACTTTTGCTAACCCATGAAGCAGCCCCCCCCCCCAACCCCTTTTCAAGTGGTGCCCAGGGCATGTGCTATACACTGCATGTGCCACTGCAGGTAATGTTCTGGGGATGTCCATTTCCTGAAGACAGACCCTTTAAAAAAGGGGACTGTCTCTGGCAAATGGGGACAGATGGTAACCATAATTGAAATCCAAAAACAACAATATATTAAATTGAATCTTACCAGTCCTTAGAGGTGGTGGTTGCAATAGTTTTTTTTTTTTAGTTTCTTTTCCATTTTTTGCACCTGGTAAGATACTTCCTGTGCTAGGGTGAAAACACACACTGCACTGCATCTTTGGAGGAGCAGCATTGTCACCATAGGATATTCTCCTGATTTGGACTACATACACCTCCCTTCTTGCCTCATCTTCATCAGAAAAGGAGAGTTGCTTTGTAGTTCACATAAGATAGCTGAGAAAGCTGATGACAATGTTTTGAGATTTCAGTTCAGTCCATGGAAAGTTACAAGGTTGCTGGAATTCTGGCAGAGTCAACTGGTATAAATCTTTATTTGCAAAAAATTTTCTTGGCCTGAAAAAAAATAATAGAGCCACCACTTCTAAAGACTGGTAAACTGCAGTATATGATTTATTTCTTTGGTTTACATATACTATTACATTTTTTTTGCTGAGTGATGTAGGCAGCTACAGAGGGCACAGTCTGTGCAAGTTAATGTTAGAAAGAATCGAAATGGAAATAAATAAAATTAAAGAAGGTGTGGCTGTGAAGTTCTACTAGCTTTACTCCCGTGCTGATTTGAATTACTCCATCATGAAAGCATTCGCAATGTTTTTATACATTATGTCTCATGCCTATTTTTGTCTAGGACCTTAACCGTACAGCCAATATATTTATTCTCTATCTGCAAGTATAAAGACAGAATGTTCAATAATTTTCCAGTCCAGAAAACTCTACTAGAGAGTAGTGTCACATGTTAGATGTTTGCTGTTTCTTCAGATTCTGAAAACCATGTTGATTATGGTGTATTTCAAGAGCAATTCCAGGAAGCAAGTGGAACTAGTCAATGAGCTACTAAGGCTACTCAGAAATCTGCAAAGGTTCTAGTCAGAAACTCCACCCAGTGTACCTTGTTCTGGGTATTGTAGCCATATTTCAGACAGCACCTCACATGTTCACTGGGAGCGTACTTCCTGAAGTCAGGACTATGTAACTTCATTTCTATCTACTGTATAACCCCTGACATTCAACCTTTCCAAGACAGATTGATATTACTATGGACTTTTTTACATCAGTCATTTTGTGAGAGAGAGACAGCGTTGACACTGGATGTATATGAGAATAGATTTCTGGCACCACAAACAGGAATTCCCAGATGATCTGACTGCTGACAAAAGAGAGTTGGGTCAGCTGGTGAACTAGTTTGTTTGTTTTGTAAGTAGGGGTCCTCTCCCTGTTAAAGGATACCGCACACCACCACCAATGTTCATTTATATCATTAGCAGTGCGCTTACCATTTTTCTGGTTCGTTTTCAGCTGGTGTACTACAGCAATACCTGGATAAAACATGGAATCACTGAGCAGGTAGACTGGGCTCTTTGTATGTATCTCCAGGTTCAATGTTTAGGTTTGTCTGATAGGATCAGATACATTTTGAGGACACAAAATTAAATTTCTTTATTACAAAATGTTCCCAATCTTGAAAAAAAGAGAGCATGGGTGATATATGCACATGCATGTGAGTACACATGCACATTACAATTCAATCATACAATCTTGTTTTGGAATATCAACAACTATGCAGTGTAAAGGACTGCTGACTGGGTAAAGATTGATGGGATAGTTTAGGTAGGTCCTTATATTACATCGTTTTGGTAAATCTAAGTTTAATTGTACAGTGATCGTACGCTCAGAATGTAACATGAATGGTGAGCCTATCTTGTTACTGCTCAGATGTGCCTGCCAGTTTTTATGTTGCACCATATACATATACCAAAAATCTGGCTTCCTAGCAGCAATAATAAAAATAATAATAATTTTCGTCTTGTTTCAAATAGGTATTTGTACGAATTTAGTTAAAATCAGATGCATTCGAATTTCCGAATTGCAAACAAATCCGAATGATCGTTTAATGAAAATTCTGATCCGTCCAAATTTCATTCAAAACAAAACTAATTTGGACATGTGACTGTTCTCTGGCCAATCAGATGTTTGTTTGTTTTTTGCTGTTGGGGGTTGCATTACAGGCACGGAAATTCGGATGGATCCGAAATCTGAATAAGGAACTGAATCAACTTTCAGAATTCGAAATCCGAAAAACAAAAGAAATAAAAATCCGAATGGATCTGAAAGGAAACACATTTTTTTTTTGCTGAGTTACATGTCTAAAAAAAAATCGTAATTCTACCGGGTCTTTGTACTCAGGTGAACTGAATTTGCAAAGTATACAGCGTGCTGTTTCCTTGTGTGGTCGACATTTAATGCAAGCTATGTGGGTCTCCCTTGTGGAACGGTTCTGCAATAACATAATCACTCTTGAGAATACCTCCTTTTAGAACACATGTAAGAATGCCTGTGAATAGCTGGGAGTGATGGATGGAGAAAGTTGGCTTTTGTTGTGGTATAGGATCACACATTTCCATAGTGTAGCCGTGTTGCTGGCCCTTTATGATTAATGTTTTTCTGCAGCAAAACTTCATGTGCTCATTTTGCTCCCACCTTTTCCTGTGAAGTTGTTGTGACTGTTATATCAGTGATGTGTGGAAACAGCACTTAAAAAGGAAATTATAACTTTGCAATGTTATGCTGCTTTCTAATTTCCTGTGTTGTAACAGAAAACCCACTACATAAGTAGGCTGTAAATGTTGCTGTTACTTACAATCGATTATTTTCAGTTTTCATTCACTGTATAAAGTAAAGAAAAATATCACATGAGCACTGATCACACCAGCTCAGAGGTTCAGGTGAGTATAACTATTATTTTAGTACCTAGACAAAAACAAGCAGTTAAACTTTGCAGTGTGAAGGTAGCTCTACTACAAGGGTTAATAAAAAATGTGCCCAGATTTTCTCTTCGACTACTTGAAGACCGGGGTGTTAAACCCTCTTCCTGTCCATTTCCTGACATTTATTCAGTCATGAAACGCTGTACTAAAATTAATTTTATACAATTTTTTTGAGCTTTCTTTTGGTGGTATTTAATCACCACTGGGGTTTTTATTTTTTACAATGTAAACAAAAAAGTACCGCAAATTTTGAAAACCCCTCCCCCTCTGTTTTTCCTATGTTATGTTATAAAACATTTATTATTACCCAATTTTTTGTAAAATATAAAAGACGGGGTCACATCAGGTAAGTAGACGCCAAACATGTCAAGCATTAAAATTGCGCACACCCACAAAATCGCAAAAAAAACGACCATACCCAAAATTGGCCATAGGCAACCAATTAAAAGCTTTTATTGCTCCTCATTTAACAGTGATTGATGGCCCTAAAATGATTGCTCTCACTCTGACGTTCACATGATGTGTAACATGTGCAGCGCAATGGGCCCAATTTTCACACGTAGGCGCACCCGACACATGTTTGCGTTTGTATGTGGCGGTGGGGGACTTTAAACATTTTTGTGGTTTTTTTTCTTTTTTTGTGGCTTTAATTTTTTTAAACTTTTTTTTTACACTTAACTTTATTGCTATCACATAGGGGGATAAGAAGCCCCCTATGTGATAGCAAAGAGGATGTGACAAATCTTCATGGAGACATCAGGGGTCTTTTAGATCTTCTTCGCCAGCTTCTCGCTGGGTTCAGAAGCTGGAGAAATGAAAGCTGAAGGCGGAAGTGATGCAAAAATCCAATCTCTGAATGCATCACTGCTGCATTCAGAGATTGGAGGGGAGATCAGCGGGAGACTGTGTGATGCTCTCCCTCTGATCTTTGTTCACAGGGCCGCCATGCCAGTCCCAGACTGGCCCAGCGGGGCACAGCGGAGCCCGATATAGGCGGCGGAGGTGGAGGGTGTACACTTGCACTCATCATACAAGCGATAGGGCAGCTCTACAGCCATCCATACATTTGTATGTAAACATTCATCGCCGGCTGTTTAAAATACAAACAGTTTGCCACTTGTGCGCACTGTCCAGCACTTTTAAAATGCCCACCTGCATCTAGGAAGCCAACGTCCAGCCGTTTAGTTACAACGGCCACACGGTAGGTGGTTAATATATCAAAGTCCCAACTCAAACCCAATTAGATTCTAATTTCCAGTGGATAATGAGAGTTGGAGAATGAAAGTAAGAACAACTTTTTTGTGTGCTGCTGTGTGGGGATGCAGTGTAGAGTTTGCACATTCCAACATTCCAAATAAAATTTAAAAAAAGAAAAATGTGAACAGTGACAGCTGTCAAAACACACTAGCCAGCCAGGCTTTTGTGAACGAGCCCTTGGTTGAGAAAAGAGAGTAAATAAAATAAAGCTAATACTAAAAATAAACAATGAGTGGTCTCACTTCCAA
>NW_017306402.1:1971074-2008360 GCF_000935625.1 Nanorana parkeri | reverse complement strand
ATTAACATACATTATGACAGGGGACAGTGATGGATATACATGATGGATATTATGTGGGCTTGGAATACATAATATCCATCAGTGTCCCCTGTCCTGCCACAGTGCACATCTCCCTGTCTGCCTACCTTTCTCTGATTCCAGCCGACTGAACTATCTGGACTGGAGAGTACAGTAGATACAGCGGCGGATTGATATCTGCTGTACTCTCCAGTGCAGACCGGAACTATAACTTAATTGTCGGGCGCCACGGCCCCTGATATCAATGCGCCGGCCCGAAAGTGAGGAAATAGTCCCCTCTCTCCCCGGGCCATACCACTTTATCGGAGAGCCCGGGGGAGGCCGGGAGAGAGGGGACAGTTTGACATTATGAGGTTCCACAGGCTAAACCACAAATTCCCCCTCTAGTTCTCTCTAATGCAGATGGGCCGGCCTATGCAGACATGACGCCGCGACCCACTGCAGAGGGTGTCGCGACCCACTTTTGGGTCGCGACCCACGAGTTGAGAACCACTGGTCTAGAGTACCAAAGGTCCCTTTTTTTATTACACTTCTGATGAGTTGCTAAATAGAAGTTCTTTCCCAAGTAGTCACAATATTTTCTGAATTATATAGCAGAGTCTGTTATGACTAGAAATGTCTCTGACCCCTCCTCTCCCACAATTTATATGATATGATTTATTAATTTGAAGAACAGTGCATTATTGGTTTTATTCGCTAAGGGCGTGTTAACTTCCCAGCTAGCAAGGAATTGAGCTGCAAGTTTGGAAATGACTTTCTAAACTATTTCAGACCTGCCAAGCTTCACAATTTTGTTGGACAATTACAGCAAGTCTGAATTGCAAGTCTCCAGATCAATGGGCTTTGCAAAAGTGCTGTACACTTGCAGAGCTCTTGCTAAGACCTGCAGGACTCTTGCTGTAGAGTTGCCAAGCAAATTTGCTACAAATTCAAAAAGTGTCAACTAGAACTTGCAAGTGTTTTTGGAAAGTCTACAACTTGCCAGGAATGTGTGCAGCAAGTTAACAAGAATTAGAATTTAACCTTGTCACAAGTTTGTGGCAAGTTATCCTTGCTATCTGGGTTGTGGTGCATTAAGGCAGTCCATTCATGCCTAACACACCAGAAAAGACCAATAATCAGACCTGCTGTATTATTGCTATTACAACAGCCCGTAGATGTGCTTTGAGCTGCAGCTACAAGTAACAATTGTAGCTGAAGCCCAAAGGACAGTGTTGTGGCAAGGAGAACTTCCCGAATCAAATCTCCAATGTGTGTAGTGAGTGTACAGTGGGCCTCTTCCCCTATGGGGCCTGTGTGCACTGCATGCACTGGACACATTATGGACATTCCAGTGACCGCATTACACCAATGCATGTAATATGCATTACTACAGTATAGTGGTATGAGTGGCCCTAAGACAGCACAAAGTGCAATGTTTGGTAACCTCTAGCAACCAATAGGATAGTTGAAGATGAATTCTGTGCCTTATTGAGCAGCTCTGTTTGTGGAAAGTGATAGGCCAGGATCAAGATTGTAGACAATGAAGTAACAACTTCTCTTCTGCATACCTAATCTGTCCTGGAAGATGTATCTTGTGACAATATGTCAGAGATGTAACAATAAGGAACAATGAGGCAGGTTATTCCTATTACAATTATTACCATACAATCACACCTTGTGTCAAATGTTCCCCCCTCTGCTGCTCAAAAGTAGTCCTGAACACTTTTTAAATGTATGTACAGACAATTTCTTTAGTTTTGAATAGAGTCGGAAAGGGTTACATTGTATGTTTAAAATAGAATTAGGAGGGTTAGATCCTTTGTCGAGTTTTATTGTTGTTTGTGTTTCCGCTTCACCCTCTTATTTTGTTCTGGTGTTCTTTGTTACCGAGACAGAAAGTGATGGAAACTCCCAAATTTTGGAGTTGGTTTCAGAGTAAGAGATTATCCAGTGAGGACAAATGTTCCTGTGACAGCTGTTCAAGATGGAAATTCCCCTCACTTTAGACATCTCCTCTCATTTCCTGTTGCATCTCAGCACAACACAGACAGCAAAAAAATAACTTAATAAATGGTTTTGAAGGCCAAGTTTACCTATTTGACAATGTTTGACCCATATTTAGAGTGTAACATTGTCAGACTTATCAGAATCATAGGGTTCTTCTCCCTGCAGGCTTGCAGGCTTGTTTACATGTTTGAATTCCGCAAGCCTGTGCGAGGCTCCACCCACATCATATACAATAAAACATTTACCGCACACTTAACAGCTAGCCTGCAAAAAAAGAAAATATCAAATACACTGTCTAACTATTAGGGTCAGAGCAGAGGTTAGTTGCACAACTTTTGCAAAATGTGTGGAAGCCACGCCCCACTGTGTATTGTGGTCCTAACTCTAATCTTTGAGAGCCTCCTTCTTGGAGCATATATAGCAAAAGGATGGATTGGGTGCAGGTTCAACAGGAGCCCATTCCCCCTGAAGGAACAGGGACACACCAGACCCAGCACATCACAATAGCAGCTAAAGCCCCCAGTGTGTCCCCACACCAAATCCAACAAGTGAAAGAAATGGCAAACACACTCATCAATTCATAACTAGCTTTTAAAGAAAAGTGCACCCGCACAGTTGCATCATCCATTCACAGATCCAAGGGAAGGCCCCACACAACATATCCCATTCCATTTCAGCCCTACCATGTATCCCTTCAATCACCAGATACAAGCCAACCTCTCAATTCGAACTGACTGGTTTCCATTTAATTATTATTGTGGCAAACCTTTAGAAAAACAATGATAAAGCACCACAAATGTTTTAAGGATGTGGCAATCCACTGTTTGGGATTGTAAACACATGTGCACAAATAAGCACAAATAATTTTGCACATCCTTTGCTAAATAAGAAGCTGTTAGATTTGCATTGGATAGGTGCCTGATTTTGTCAGTAATTTAATTGCTAAATCCCCCTCTGTGTGTGCAGCAAGTCTGTTTTGAAACCCTTTCCTTTAAGGGTTTAAGTTTTTAAGAAAACTAATTTTCACGAGTATATCTCTAAATCTCTAAATATATTGCTGTCTGTACAAAACATGATTAAGAAAGTGGAGTCGTGACCTACAGTCCAGTCGTTAAGAAGCTTGATGTTTAATATTTCTCTGATTAGGTGGATTTAATTAATCTGCTCATTAGCTCTAAGCAATATGATGCTAACATTGATTGAGAGGAAAGAAAGAAATCTCGTATTAATGTAAGGTTGGTTAGCTGTATGCAGAACAAAGAACAGAATAAAGGGCCTGGATTTATTCTGCATAATAACCCATTGTCTCCATCTTATTCAGAAATGTTGTTTTGTGTCTTTTTCCCCCCCAATAAGATATTCTTAGCCTTGGCTAACTTTGAGAAGAATGAATATGGGGAGGAGCTGTCAGTTATTTACAAATGGAATCCAAAGAAAATGAAGTTCTTTCCGTATCAGAGTACACAAACGTACAGTGCCCGTGACTGGGAAGCCTTCCACATAGATGGAGAGACCTTTCTGGCTGTCGCAAACCACAGAGAAGGTACCGTATCCATCTCTTCTAAATAACACAAAATAAGTAATAGTTCTGAATTAAAATATTCAAAGCCATTTTTTTTTCTGTTTTGAGAGAGTGGTGAAGGGTTAGAAACTCAGTCATTGTTGCCTGCTGTGGCGATCCACCCTCCATATTTCTCTTGGTAGCTATTGTTACTAGGACAATAAATGATAGAAAATCCAAACTTTCACAGTTGTCACTAAAGCAGGAGGTAAGGAGAAGTCTTCCAATGGGAACACTTTTTACTTTGACCGCCATCTAAGACCGAATTTCCCCTTTTTCTCTCACTTCTGTTTTGTCTCGAGGAAAAGAAGTGAAGAGAAATCTCCCGAGAAGGGCTTTAAACTATTCTCCACTCTATCCAATGTAATCCTTCCATTGCCTAATTTCCCTCTGTGCTTAATATCCAAAAGTTAAAGGACGTTCCCCAAAAACATATAAAAGAATTTGGGGCCCCCTTGGAGCAGTAATGCTTTACTAGTGCTTCCAGATATTGGTTTTGCCCTAATGATTTGTGGGAGGAATTGATTTGCTGGTTCTGCCTTGTACAGATTTTGCTGCAGTGAGGCTCCTGTGAGATCTTTGTGCTTGAGTACTTTTCCTGGTGGATTCCTTTTTTTTTTATATCATGAAGAATGCAATAAGAGGTGTTCGGACATCTTAAGATGGTCTGCAAAAGTCAAAATGCCTAGGAGGGTGGAGAAATATAGGTATTATGGTAAATGGATCTCACCCCTGGAGCCCTAAATAAGCCAATGCGTGGCAGCCCACCAGGTTCCATATATTAACATCAATGTTGGGTGGACTGACCCTTTAAATTATTGTTGTAATTATCCAGTAAAACCATCAGAACAAAAGATACAATTTAGTGAGTTATCAGGGAATTTAAGACCCTACTTATGGAAGCCTCCAATGGCCCATACTGAGAGGAGGAAATGCATATGATTTATATAAGAAAAGGTAATATCACGAGCAGCAGCATGATGTCATCATCTCTTTATGGGCCTGCTTTTAGGGTGAGCAAGAACATCCTGCACGACTTTGGACTCTACTAAAATAGTTCAAGGAACACAATATACAATAACCCAAAACAACCAAACAGAATTTAGCATTCAACAAACACTGCCCCTGTGCCAGTCAGCAAGTTCTCAGTAATCTTCTGCAACTAGTCCACATGCAGATCACAGGTAGTCCACTTTTTGAAGCTTTTGCTGTGTAACTTTCTCTCTGCTTCCATCTTTAATCACATTCAAACTTTTTGTATGGGAGAGACAGCAAGGAGCCTTCGGTTAGTGTGTTGGGAATTACCATCCTGCATCACAAGCAGGGATTCTCAGATCATCATGTTACTACCAAAGCAAGTACAGTGGACTGGTGCACTATAGCAATAACAGGTTGAAAGACTAAACCCGTTAGCAAGTAGGCAGCATTATGCAAAAAGAAAATTTTTCCATTTTGAGGGGGTTTACCATATATTTCAGGTGTCTTTAAACATTTAAACAATGGTCCAGTTCAGTGTCTATCAGACTGTTGGACAGCTGGATAGTGGCCAGTAGGTGTAAAAAAAATATCCCAGTATCTGTGGTGAGTGGTAGTAAATAAGTGTGTCAGCATCGGTGGTCAGTGAGGGGTAAAAAATGGTGTAGTGGTCAATGGGAGTGAAAAATATGGTCAGTGGGAGGTGGGATAGTTCCTTATCGTTGGTGTTAGTATGAAGAATAATGCAACATTTTGGGAATTAGTGGGAGAAATAGTGCACAATCCTTGGTATTAATGGTAGGAATAGTTTTCCATCATTCAGTGTGATTAGGAAAGCCCACCCAACATTGGGGCTCAGTATTTGCTTACCTTTGTATGTACTCCTTGTGTTTCACTGCTCTTCTACTGGCCAGATGACATCACGACCGGAACTATGCAGTTGCTGTCAGGCAGGAGACTACTCTACCAGCTAAGATATGTTGAAGGGTGCTTCAACACTTTGTGAGCCTGCTCCTGGCACTCCCTCCACTCTGCATACAGCTGCTCTGGTGAATAACAGGGCACAGCATGTAACATCTAAAGCATTGGAATATTCTGGCCTTATGCATTGTTTTATATGACAAACCTCACAGATCAATGTGCATTACCAAATGGTGTTTCTGGATAAAATGAAAATAACCTGATTTAGATCTATTCATGTAGTCACAAAGAAGTGTCACCATCTCTCACAACCCCTTTGAATGCAAAATGGAACCGTATTCCACTGTTGTAGGCACCAGTTTTGCTAGGAAAATGACAGCTTTGTCTGTTGTTGCTGTGTGTATATACAGTATATTTATATGTGTTAAAGGAATCATACTGTATCACTGCTACATTACAGTTTTCAGTACATATTTCACTTAAAATGTACTATATTTACAGGTAACAACCACAACATCAACAGTGTTATTTACAAGTGGAACTCAAGCAATGGGTTATTTGAGATCAACCAAACCATTCCTACCTCAGGTGCCTACGACTGGGAGTTCTTTAGCATTGGACCCTATTCTTTTCTGGTTGTAGCAAACACATTTAATGGAACGTCAACCAATGTCCAGTCCCACATCTACATTTGGCTGGGAAGCGCATTCCGGTCCTTTCAGTCTATAATGGTAAGCAATGCACTTTCTTAAAACACTAATTGGGGTTGATTTACTAACCTTATAAACACACCACGAACATGTATACACTTCTGTAGTGTGTTCCCTCCCAGCATGATTTACGGGTGGAATCTAAACACCTTTGTAGTGTGTACACACCCAGCAGGTGTGTTGTGCAAAGCCCTGCATGAATTGCAAGGTGATGTTGTATAAATTAGCTCTATGTTGTGTTGCTTGCGTTGATGAATGCAGGAATGTAAATGCATGAGCTAACCATTTTTGTCTAAACTGTGAAGCAGCATTATATATGCATCATGTGCATGATTTTTACATATATGGCATTAGTGGAAATATGCTTTTAGAAACTTTTTGGTTGATAAATACGTTTTGCTGTGTGAAAATCACATGCACCTGGTGCGTGCGTGTGTTTAGGTTAGTAAATCACCCCCATTATCTCAATCCATTAACTTTAAATTTTCAGCCTTTTTTAATACATGAAATACATTGATAAGTTGTGTGTGTGTGACATTCTATATTGTATTTATGCCTAATGACGTGCTATCTTCCACACGGACATGCCTACTCTTAAATGAAAACATTCTGAAAGTTCACATATGTACAGGTGAAACTCGAATAATTAGAATATCGTGCAAAGTTCATTTATTTCACTAATGCAACTTAAACGGTGAAACTAATATATGAGATAGACTCATTACATGCAAAGCAAGATAATTCAAGCCGTGATTTGTCATAATTGTGATGATTATGGCTTACAGCTCATGAAAACCCCAAGAACCCCAAATCCACAACCTCAAAAAAGTAGAATATTACATGCAATCAATAAAACAAGGATTGTACATAGAACAATATCGGACCTCTGAAAAGTACAAGCATGCATATGTACTCAGTACTTGGTTTGGGCCCCTTTTGCAGCACTTACTGCAATTACTTTTGCACGATATTCTAATTATTCGAGTTTTACCTGTATATTACAGTAAAAATCTAATGGAAACATAATTACATAAGATTACAGTTCTATTATGTTTTTCAAATCCTTAAAAAGCTTTACAGAATTTCTCAGAAGCGAACAACAGTTTTCATGAGAATACTATTTCAAATGTTAGTCTATGTAGAGATTTAATGAGAACCAAAGGAAGTTAGTGTCTAAATATGTAAATCACAGCCTGTTCATTCATAACTGGGGACACATAGCACTATGTGTCCCCAGTTATTTACAAACACTGGAGTGATCAGACGATCGCTCTGGTGTTTGTCCTTCTCACACGGAGGACCGGTAAATATCACTGATATTTACCTATCCCCCGCTCTGCCATGCACAGAGCCGCTGTCATCCTGAAACTGACAGGATGACAGCGGCTCCGATCTCCTACCTGCTCGGCCATCCTGACAGCTGCGGGCGCGGCTTCTCTCCCCTTTACCGCTCCGCCATCCTGACAGCAGGCAGCGCTGTGCGGGCCCGCGGGCCTCGTGTTTGCCACCCCTGGTCTAAAACAATGAATATCTAAGTAATGAGGTTTCTAAATGTTGGTACATTTTTGTGCACCAAAGGTACCTATAGGAATGAGGTGACAGCTGACAATCTTATTTCACTGGGTAACTGCTCTTAAAGAAAGCTTAATCCACCCCAGTGTTCCAATTGTTATATTCCACTGGATGGAAGGTGACACCTGCAGAATCTGCCTCAACATCTCTCTCCCTCTCTATTCTGTTGAATTCTCTGCCACGACAAGGCTTAATGTTTATGTAATGGTAGGTTAAGACTATTTCCAGAGCACTGCAATATAAAGTTTACATAACTGAACATCGTCCTATTTCCATAGCTGCCATAAGACATGTCTCATTTTTTATTGACTAGAATCAAACTGACTAACAGGTTGGAGGGCAAGTGGGTAGAGGTAAGATTCTTAACTTCAGCCTGCAGGCCCTCCGAGTTGATTTGTTCAAGCCACAAGCACAAGCATCTCATCTCCATTACTTTGTGAAAGTTTAAGAACATCTGATCATGACCAGGGAAGGAATATTGTAGAGTAAGTCAGTACTTTTTATTTGAATTGTTTAGATAATGGCCACCTAACAGTTTTCAGTGGGCAAAGTCAGCTGAACATCATAGTTACATGTAACATCATAGTTACATAGTTAGGTTGACAAAAAGGCACACATCCATCAAATATAACCTATGGAAAAAGAACAGAAAAAAGGAAGAACCTCCAAAAACAGAATCAGAAACCGGGGTGAGAAAAATCCTTCCTTATCCCATGAGGCAATTGGATAGTCCCTGGATCAACAATCTCGTTTTTTTTTTGTTTTTTTATAAAATGCTAATATCTTCTAACATATCTCTAACATTTGAATAGCAAGATTTGCCTGCAGTTTTTTTGTTTACTATATTTTTCCTCCTACAATGCCATAAGAAAGCTGTCACTCATTTGCAGCTATACTGTTAAATGATTTACTTATTCTGCATTATTTATGGTCATGTAGTGGCTGTGGCAGTTGGGTAGGGCTGAGAAGTCTACCAGAAATATTACTTAAGTAAAGTTGCCTGTGGAAACCTAATCACATGATATAATATCACTTAGAAGGGCACTTTAGCATGATATCAGTATTATCAGGTCCAGTGTTATTTCCCTATTGTAAAGAAGTCTCTTTAATGTTAACAAAGTTGTATAAATTGTTCTGCATCAATTTAGATTCTCCCTGGATCAAGTTAATACATGCACTTTCATTAAAATATCAGTTGACACATTTAGTAGCTGATCTCCCCATTTGATTCATCAGTCGCTATTTCTAAAATACTGATTTCAGCACCAGACAGAGGACTTAATTTCACCTGCACTCAATACTATCAATAAATATGTCCATTTATTGGACAAATCGTCACAGTGAAGAAAGCCAACGTTCGGGGCCACGCAGGGTCCCTTCATCAGGGCAAAAAGATGTGGTCCCCTGTGAGTGCTGGTGATTTCTGTCCTCTGTCTTGTGTCTGCAAGGCGCCATCCGTGGTCATCACTGCGAGCACCATCTTTTCTATAGGCCGGGGGCGTTGTGAGTAGTGCGGAGGGACTCTCCATCTACCTACATTTGATTTCAGCACCATTTATCTTCCTGGGTTCTTTCCTTCCTTCTCACTTTGGAAGGCAGTCAGTCATATCACACCAGCCTCATGCCCTCAATGCCACATGACTCATCCCCCTTAACAAGTGCCAGGTGGCAGGACCATAGCCCAAGGACTCATGCAGTATGGAAAACAGCCAGGCTGGATAACAATATACATCATTAATTGTTTCGCTTTAGGGCTGGAATAATTTTACAGTAGCAAGGGAATCCAAATAGACAGGTGAATAAATATACCTAAACAAGCAGGGTACTGGCACTGCTTTCTTGCTGCCAATCCAGAAAAAGCTTAAATATATACACTGCACTCCTTTCACTTTGATTTAAAAATAAAACGCATTCAATATGAATCAATAGTGATCGACCATAATTACTTTGAAGATTTTTAAAGGTACACTAATTTTGGATCCTGACATTCAATTCTGCACCAATGCATCCCATTGTGCATGAGGTTGGTGAGTTGCCTGGCACAGAATTAGTGGTATGAGGCTGCAGTCTTACTCAAAAAAACCACAACAAAAGGCATGTCTGATGTGACTGCAAGTGACCGTGGCAAATTTGTGCAAAACTCTGATTTGGATAAATTGAGTGAACCTAAGCACAGCTGCAGTGTTTGGATTGGCCTGTTCTGCATTACACGTTTGCTGGATGATTTCCCTTATTGTTTGCCTTTTTAAACTTAAAGGAGAACTATGGGGTTAAGTCTTTTCCCCATAGTTCTCCTTAGGGTAATGTAAGGACACAAACTAGCGTCCTCCCGTCACCCTAGGCTCAGTATACTGCGAGCTGTAGCTCACGGTATACTGAGACGCCGCAGTATACAGCAAGCTGCTGCTCGCGGTATACTGAGACGCCGCAGCTGAAGCGGATCCCGACAATTGTGCCGACTGACAGCTGGCTCTGCCTATCTAAAGGCAGAGCCAGCTGTGACCCGCCCCCTCCCCCGTCCGTTCCGCCAGTCAGCGCTGGCGGATCGGAGCGGGGAAGGGGGAATCCAGCCCCTCCCCTGTCATGCAGAGAGCCGTGACAGGATCGAGAGATGAGCGAACGCCGGTATGTGTTCCCTCACCTCCCGATCTACTGAGCCGACCTGTGACAGTCTCATTGTCACAGGTCGGCTAGAACTATGAGGTGAGTGGAAAGCACTCACCTCATAGTTCTCCTTTAAACTCCAGGAAATCAGGTAAATGCACAGGGGAAATACATTTAAAGGAGCCAAAGGATTTGTATTCCTGTCCATTCAGTCTTAAGATTTACATAGCTCTTCACTGTCATGCATTGAAAAGGACCCGATTTTTCTTTGCTGCAGTTATGTAACACATACAGGTCTTGTTCCTTCACCTAGTCTTAGACTGAGTAGTGAAAGGAGAAACAATCGGACGGATGAGCTCATCTCTCTGTCACTCTACTCTATCCTCCTATCAGCATACCTCTTGCACTGCAGCACAACTGATTGGCTCCTTATGCTGCTCTTCTCTCTCCTAATCTGAGTGGTGCTGTACAGGGCATTAGAAGAGCCAGAAACCAAGTCAAATTCAGGAAACTAAACAAGCAGGGTTTAAAAAATAAATTGAATTATTTATTAATGAATACAGAGCTGAATTAATGTGTGTCTATTGAATCTGCCTGGAATTCAGCTTTAATTCTCAGCTCCAGCCAAAAGGTTTTTCCTCAGTATGTGGCCAGTGGTACAGGGGGTGATCGGAATCCATTCTGTGGGATGCAGACAATGCTAAAACCACATTTTACAAGTTCAGAGAGCAAAAGTCAGAATCACTGCCAGGTTTTTATTGCCTTGTAACTGTTTGGGAGGGGCACCTTATTTCTTGTGTGGACACCGGATTTGCAAAGAAATCTCCCCAATGGGGACATAGACAGCAGTAAAAACCTGACTGAGGTTTTAACCCTTCATCATGTTACCAAAAGTAGGGATGTTCAGATACCAGTTCAGATACCAGTGGCGATACTGGGCATTTTCATGAGAACTACCAGGGTTGCAGCGGGTGCAGCTGGGACCGGGCTCTGCCGCTCCACCACTGTCCTGAAATCATTAGTCTCTATTGTTTTAGAAAAACTGTCACATGACAATAAACAAAAATGTATCAGTACTTGTACTTGCAAAAATGGTATCGGTACATCCCTTATATAGATTTATGAAAACAAATTCTTAAATTAAAACAGAGATGTACAAATCCCAGGAGCCCTGGATGCTCCTTAAAAATGACAGCTGCCTCCTAACTTTCAAATTTTTCTCTAGTCTAGTCTTGGAGCTGGAAAAGTATCTGTCCTTGTACTTGTACTTGTACCGAGTACTGTACTTGGTATCTGAACATCCCTAACCAAAAGCTTAAAGAAAAAAGATTTGCCTAGAGTTGCTGCAGAAGGAACAATTTAAGCTCAGAAACTGGATGTTAAATATAGGTAATAGTGTAAAAGCTGAATCCCTGGGATAAGCAAATATTTAATAAATTCACAAGCTATGTGTAACCTTACTTGAATCTCAGTGTGCTCTGTGTATTTATTCCAGATCTGTGCAGTAATCCCACATGAAACATTGCCTCTGTGGCTGAGCCTCTTATAATAAAGACCAGTCACTGCTGCTCTCTATCCTTGTGCAGAGTGACTGGTCTTGTATCCGCCCCCTCCTGTAGTTTTCTCTCTAGCTGGTAGAGGGTGGAGCCTGCTGGGTACCTCCCACAGCTCTGCTCTCTGCCCACACTATGTGCAGGACAGTGATGATATTACTGCTTCTTTTATAAGGTAATAATTGGGTTTACAAAGGCATTTGGTGCACAAAAGGGGATTTGTATCCGTTGTAGCTATTAAGGAATGTATTTTTTGAATTAATTTTTTTGTTGCCTGGAGTTTAGGCTTAAAGCACAGTACAGTTGCAAATAGAAAACAGGTCATCTATGAACATAAATGTTTAAAACCTTTATTTCAAATAAGCATTTTAAGCTGCTTTCACTCTTAGAGTGATGCTTGACAACTATTAGATCCTATTATAAGACCTTTTTTATGTTTACAGTAACGGAAATATCAAGGTTCAAGTAACTGTAAGTGCTCTGTAGGATCCCATAACTGTTATAAGTCCACAATGCCCTTCTCTTCAAAAGAGATTATCTTTAAAAGTACAGATCCTACATATGTAAAAGAGACATAAATGTCAGCACCACAGTAGAGGGCAAGAATGGCATGTTCTTCTGCCACTAATCTCAAGGAAATGGATTGCTAGAAGCAGCTGTTTGCTATTTTGTATTCGTTTTGAAAGGTATCATATGCAGGTCAGACTGCTGAGGTAGAAAATTGTTCTTCCATTAACTTCTTGGAGTATTCAACAGCAATATATTTGCAGATGTAATGTCAAGTGAGGCATAACTCTTTAAAATATAAAATCCTGTGAAATGTGTTGAATGGTAGTCTTCAGGAAAGGTATCTACAAATATAAACAGGGTTATTCACAAAGCTGCCGAAGGCAACAGAGCCGAACGACGTTCGGCTATTCACTTTGGCTCAGTATGGCTGATTTCAGCCGTACATTGACTGCAATCAACTATTCATCGGCTGCTTTCGGTCAGCCGAAGTGCAGAGGGACTTCGACTCAGCCAATCCAACACCTGGATCAGGTGAGCCGAAGCTCCGGCAACTCACTCGCTGCTGTTCGCCCCTACTCTCTTATGGGACGAATAGCAGTGAGTGAATAGCCGAATGATGCATTCAGCTCGGCTATTCTGCTCAGTACCTCCCCCAGTTGTTATTGTTTAATGACAGATCAGCGTCCCCAGGTAATTTCGGGAAGCTGATCTGTCATTACAACTGGGCTACATATGCCTTCGGATTGGTCGAGCCGCTAGGTTGCCTTCGGCTGCTGTACGGGCTATTGTGAATAGGCTATTATGTAATGGTAGGTTAAGACTATTTCCAGAGCACTGCAATATAAAGTTTACATAACTGAACATCGTCCTATTTCCATAGCTGCCATAAGACATGTCTCATTTTTTATTGACTAGAATCAAACTGACTAACAGGTTGGAGGGCAAGTGGGTAGAGGTAAGATTCTGAACTTCAGCCTGCAGGCCCTCCAAGTTGATTTGTTCAAGCCACAAGCACAAGCATCCCATCTCCATTACTTTGTCAAAGTTTAAGAACAGCTGATCATGACCAGGGTAGGAATATTGTAGAGTAAGTCAGTACTTTTTATTTGAATTGTTTAGTTAATGGCCAACTAACAGTTTTCAGTGGGCAAAGTCAGCTGAACATCATAGTTACATGTAACATCATAGTTACATAGTTAGGTTGACAAAAAGGCACACATCCATCAAATATAACCTATGGGAAAAGAACAGAAAAAAGGAAGAACCTCCAAAAACAGAATCAGAAACCGGGGTGAGAAAAATCCTTCCTTATCCCATGAGGCAATTGGATAGTCCCTGGATCAACAATCTCGTTTTTTTTTTGTTTTTTTATAAAATGCTAATATCTTCTAACATATCTCTAACATTTGAATAGCAAGATTTGCCTGCAGTTTTTTTGTTTACTATATTTTTCCTCCTACAATGCCATAAGAAAGCTGTCACTCATTTGCAGCTATACTGTTAAATGATTTACTTATTCTGCATTATTTATGGTCATGTAGTGGCTGTGGCAGTTGGGTAGGGCTGAGAAGTCTACCAGAAATATTACTTAAGTAAAGTTGCCTGTGGAAACCTAATCACATGATATAATATCACTTAGAAGGGCACTTTAGCATGATATCAGTATTATCAGGTCCAGTGTTATTTCCCTATTGTAAAGAAGTCTCTTTAATGTTAACAAAGTTGTATAAATTGTTCTGCATCAATTTAGATTCTCCCTGGATCAAGTTAATACATGCACTTTCATTTTCTGGTCTGGAACGCACCATAACACATGTAAACACATAAAAAACTAATGCAAACGCATGCAAAGGCACTAGAACACACTGGACTGCACCTGAAAGCCCACATTTAGTAAAGAATGCACCAGAACGCGGCAAAAATGCACCACACTGTGTTTGCAGATCTGCTCCAGATCTGGTCCGGACATGGTGTGAATATATGCTTAAGCACTTTTACTTACTTGATCACCTGCTCCCATGGTGGTCAGCGTTCGCCTCTTCACCCCTCCACTCCAGCTGATGGAATATTCCTTAGCATCCTCACATCCAATGCAAGTCTGTGGAACCTGCGTTAGAGAGGATGACATCAGCAGTCGTCCTCTCTAAGCTGTGGGGATCGGTCTTGGGCATTAAGGCTACCTCACACTTCCAGTTTGTTACTTTTTAAAAAAAAATCTTTATTTTTCAATTTTCATTAGTACAAACAGTAGATAGAGGGACGAAAAGAGAATCATACAAAGCATGATGATACAATAGTTACAGTAAAATTGTGAGACGCTCGTACAATGATTAACTGTTTTACAGCGAGTCCCAGCGATGTTATGCGAACAGGTTACTCCAGTATGCACTCGAGCGCCACGTTCAGGGGCTAGGTGTGGAAAGTATGATGTGCATTGTGCTAAACCCTCCTTCGGTACATAGGAGGCCCTTGGAACTGGGTATCACTAGAGGCATCATTTTAGCTAGTTGCTAGTTATTCTGAAGCCGTAACATGGCGGCACAGAGTTTTTTTTTTTTTTTATTTACTAAGCTCTGTGTCTTTTTGCAGCACACCCAACCCTACTTCACAGTGCACATGGTTTTAGTGGCTTGATCAAATGAATGTTGAATATACAGAAGCACATTTAGCACTCTATGGCTTTAAGCATTGATTTTCCTAGTTTTCAAAAGGTGGGTAAGCCTGCCAAGGGGAGAAATACATGTCAAAAAACCTGCAGAATCTGACAGGCTATGTAGTGCAGCAGTCGACCTCATTGGATATAAATGAAAGGGATTGTTAGCTAGAATCTTACACTACTTAGTTGGTCATACATTTAAAGGAGGTTGTACTAAGACTGCAGAAGCAGACAGTAATGTGTATGGACATCTAAAAGAAGAAGCCATAGCCCAAGTGTATTTTGCATAAAACCCCATCTATTTAACAACCCCGGTGAACCAAAGTAGATCAGTGCTTTGTTATAGTATAGCTGCTGGAATCAAGCTCCCTCCACTGGCTGAAGAAGGAAGATCTCATTTTACAAAGCAAAATAGGAGATGTACTGTTTTGCTGTCTGTTCTCTTTGGAAGGTGAGCCTGTTATGGAACAAAGCATTAGTCTGCATGGGAGTACATTAGTCTGTACTCCCCCTTTTTTGGGTTGGAGTACAGAAGGGTCATTTGTTATACTTGGCACTGAGTTTCAGTACTGAAAACCAGTGTACTGTTTTTTTTTATACTGTAGTTCAACATTGTGTCTTCCCATTTCTGACTTTTATATACTAAAAAAGGAAAAGTTAGGCAAGATTCAGAGGTGAACTTGGGCAAAATGATGTGAAATGAAAAGCAGCGATTTTGCTTATCTGTATACAAAGGCTCCAGTAAATACAGAAATAAAAGAAATATAAAAACATAATTCTGTTTGGGTCTAAATGCTGTATTTTCATTTAGCTACAACATTTGCTATGATTTAGGAGCATTTAGACACAATTTGCACAGATGATTGTGTATTAATTCAACACTAAAAATCTTTGTTGTATATATTGACAGGTACCTGACTATCTCCCTTTTGTACAATACCCTAAGCACTTGACCCTGAGCTGCCTGTACAGCATGATTAACGATGCCCACATCTCAATAGTTGATCAGACAGTTAGACTTTATAGGATGAAAATAGCATTGCCGTTGATTCACACAGATGTTTGAAGTTTTAGCCATTTTTTTAAAGTAATCTTTTCTCTAAAGGGCAGAAAAACTATAATAATTATTGGTGGGATAGAATAGCTTAATTTACCCATAAAAGTATTAAAGAGGTATAGATGGCATGCACTGGGCCTAGCCAATCAAAGGCTGATAGGGCACAATGGTCCCTTTGATGTAATGGAGGTTGATGTGCTGTGAAGTCCCCGTGTCACTTTCTGCATCATTATGTGGTTTATTGTGATGTGAAAGTGACAGCCGCATCAATTTAATGTGTTTCCTTCTACAACCATTCCCATAATAAATTCATTTTATATAGGTATTAAAGTCATTTCAACAGGACTTATTGAACAATAATCTTTGTAATATTTTTGTCTGAACATATTAGAATGCTGACAACTCTGCTACGATGCTTAAAATATACTAATGGGTTCAAAGAGCAAAACAGTTCAAGTATAAAATATTCCCTGTTGTTTCTTTTTTTAATGATACCCTACAAAAATTAAAATAAGCAGAGTTCTTATTAATATTCATGATGCTATATTCTCTGCACATAGATTAACATGAAAACAGCTAAACTGTATTTTTTCTAAGTCTCATCTCTCATTGCGCATGCAGAATCAATGGGGTAGGCAGCAAACCGTGGCAGCCCACCACAGACCTCTTAATCAGCAACACGTAAAAGCATTTTCTAAATACACTGATTATTACTATCATAAACAAAGAATATATATGCTAGACTCAAGAACAATCGAACATCATAATACCAGTAGAGTCATTGCCAATATTCCCTGCCAGAAAGCATCAGAGCGTAGTAAATTAGGACCAGGGCATAGCTGGGGGCCGGCACCTTGTATTATATATTACTGCCACTGCTCCTTCATAGTCCATGTAGTCACATGAGTACCTGTTTGTTGGCCATATATGCCTTTGGTGATCAGGAAGAGCATATTGACTATGCTTTAAAAGGGGGTTTTGCCTTAACCCTGAACATCCCTGGCTGCAGGTTTCTAGAGGTGCTGGGTGTTTTTATTTACTTACATATTTCAGTCTTTTGGTTGGCCTTGATTTACATGTCCTTTTTAACCTTAAAAAATATGTAACATATTGGCTCAACTGCTCATTGGTTGCCCACATATTGTCTTGGTTACCCATTGTATTGTCACAGTTGTCAGTTGGTTGTCTACATACTGTCATGTCTGTACATTTGTTGCCCATGTATTGTCATGAATACCAGCATGCTGCCCACATTTGTAGCCCACCTACTGTCACAATTGCCAGAGTGTTACCCAAATATTGCCATGAATGTCAGTGTTTTGGCTATGTATTTCTGTAATTGTCAGTGTGTTCCCAGAGTATGACCACATTTTCCAGTGTACTACCACAGCTCTGTACTAGGGTGCTGTCTATGTGAGTGTGTCACCAAGGAACCCTCTGCATAAGCCTGTCACTATCAAACCATGCCTCTAAAAAGTGATATTTGGGCTACATACCCAAATTGTGCAGAATCTGCTGCTGAGTGCTCTGGTTTTTAGTAACTGCACTGGAGCGATTTTCAGCTATGTAAAGCCTGAACTAGGGACATTACGTAAAACTGGAGAACACTAAAAACGGCTGTTTCTTACAGAAACCAATCAGTTGTTAGCTGACACCCTTTATCCTGAGTTTGTGGGCAAAATCTCCCTCTCTTTTTGCTATGGTGTTGATTTCCTGTTTTATAGATTTTATTTAGGATTTTAACAAGTACAAGAAGTATATGTATAGTTATACATAGAACACAAGATATCCAAATAAATTGTTCCTTGCTTTTACAAGGAGCCTGTGCCTCTTCATGCAAATAGGAAGTTAACTTTACAAAAGTAAAAGCCACTTATACTAATGTGCAGAAACAAAAGGTCAATTAAAATAACAAACCACCATTAATCTTCTTTTCTCACCCCATTACAAGAGTTAATCTTGCTAACATTGTCGGCATCTTAATTTGCAAATAAAACAAATAGAATCTTATAGTATTTGTCTAATGAGAGTTTTCTGATTGGCTATCTAACAATCTATCGCCATACATTGCCTACAAATAGCAGCAATTGAAGCATTGTGGCTTATTTACTAAAGGAGTAAAGTAGGGATGTTCAGATACCAAGTACCGTACTCGGTACAAGTACTCGGTACATGTACAGATACTTTTCCAGCTCCAAGACTAGACTAGAGAAAAATTAAAAAGTTAGGAGGCAGCTGTCATTTGTAAGGAGCATATGGAGCTCCTGGGATTTGTGGATCTCTGTTTTAATGTATGATTTTTATTTTTTATAAATATATACAAGTGATGCATCGATACCATTTTTTTTAAGTGCAAGTACTGATACTTGCCCAAGTACTCACAGATACAAGTATGAATACATTTTTGTTTATTGTCATGTGACAGGTTTTCTAAAACAATACAGACTAATGATTTCAGGACAGTGGTGGAGTGCCAGAGCCAGGTCCCAGCTGCACCCGCTGCAACCCAGGTAGTTCTTGTGAAAATGCCAAGTATCCGCACTGGTATCTGAACTGGTATCTGGACATCCCTAGAGTAAAGCCTGATCACTTTGCAAACAAGTTGTGCTGACTTCAACCATTGAATTTAGTGCAGGCAAAATTCCAGTTCCTTGCACATGGTTTGGCATTCTTTACAACGTGAATTTTCATTGCGCTCACTAAGCGAAAATTCCCTTGCAAAGTGAACAGGCTTGAACTCCTTTAGTAAATCAGCCACTTGGGTATTACCTTGGGGCATAACCGAATGGCTTAATTGAAATGATGTGAGGCTGGTCGCATAACGGCAAAAAGTGATTGAAGTGTTTTTTTTTCGTCCTCCATGGTTTTCCTCAGTCTTCAGTCTTTTCTGATGCACTCCTTTAAAATTGATCCATAAGTGTCCTGGCACTTTTCTGGCATTGGACCCAAGCCAGAAAACTAGAGCACCCAAAAGCATCTATTACTTAATAAGGTGTGTTGATGATATTTTATGAATAGTAGGCCATTCCATAAGAGTGAACTCCTGGACTAATGATCTTAGCAACAATTATAGTGGTACCATGGTCTAATGTCACAATAGATTGTGTGATGGTTCAAATGGTAATGTTGTCACAGTCAGCATTAAGATGACCTAGAAGATATTGCGATGTCAACAATAGCCCTGTAATATCATAATAACTTTTAAAAAGGTGCTGATTCTTATGTCATAGAAACAAAACTTAGGTATTGTGATGTCATTATTTTGATGCCAGAGTCAATATTATAATGGTTGTATAGCTAATGAGATCTCACAAATAGTACTGTGATGTCACCTTATGTGGTGTAACGTGATGTCATTATTGTGATATTACAATTAGTGTTATGATGCCATTGCCATATGATACCATGATGAAATAGATATTACTGTGATGTCAAAGTCAATAATATGATGTGTAAGGACTTACTATGATGTCACAAATAGTATTATCAGTCTTTAGTTTAATATCAATCACAGAATTATCATGCCATAGTAGACAATGTGATGCCACAGTCATAGTATTTATTGTAATGCCATAATTAATAATATTTATGCAAACTGATAGAGTAAAAAGATTAGTATTTATAACACAATCATGCATAGTAGTTTAGAAGTAGTTGAAAAAAGCGACTGGGCTATGTGTGGAGGAGGGGTGCTTGTCACTGATGAGGCATCGAGATAGATCCTCAGTGTTTTTTTTTTCTTTTTTTTGATTGGACAGCTTGGACCAATGGCGCTTTGCCATCGGTCCAAACCATCCACAGAGCTCAAGCCTCTAACACCAAGTAGAGGCTGTTGCAGCTCTGGCCTCACTATGTTAGTCACAGTGTAACCTAACATAGCTGTCAAACGCCAGATGAAGCGCTGCCTGTACTTAACAGGCAGCGCTCCGTCCATGACAGGTTACACAGTGGGGAGGCTTTCCGTGCTGTGTAACCTGCTAGAAGCCGGTCTGAATGGAGGAAAAGCAGTCGGCTTCAGACTTGAAGCTGACAGCTTTTTATTCAGTAATACTAGGTGAGGCTCTGCCTAACCTGCCTCCTCTGACCGCATGTCCTTGATGTGTAAGGGCCATACATGCCCAGCTCCTGGCAAAACCAGTGATGTCACTGTTTGCCAAGAGCTGGGCGGGATGCTGACCAGGGCGTCTAAGGTTGCTAAGAGCTGGGCCCTGCCGAGCAGTATCGGCATGCACCACCACAAACCCCCACCACCTCAGGCAGCAAAAAGCCTAGGGACGCCAGTGGACAGGGTGACAATGCAGGTGCACATTAGGGAGACAGTTGTCACCTCATAATAGGAAGTACCTGAAGAAGGACCTCCATGGCAGGATGACCAGCTATTTTGTTTATGAACGTTGCAGATTGTAAAAGATTGAAATGACATTAACTTGTTGAAGCTTATATAAGGTTTTAGCCAATGGATTAGGATCTACTTTAAGTATATAGTGCTTTAACATATATACTTAAATAAATGCTTTTAATACAGCCGTGCTCAACATTTCATTGCTGATTCCATTTTAATATTACTTAGATGAGATTATGTTATTTTCTAAAATGTTGGATTCTGCTTTGAAAATGCAAATGAAATTATAATCTCTTTCCATCTCAATTATGAGTTAGACTGAACACATACAGCAGTAAAAAGAAATGGGACATCCAGACTCTTTAGCTTCAAAACTAAAATCTATGATTTTTATGGGTGTGTAATTAGAGAATTACCAAGGCTCGCATTAATACCACTTATTATGGAGCTGTTTGTGCGCGTTGTGCAGTGTATTAGGAGGACTTGAATTTTATAGAATGGTTTACAAAAAGAAGAACATCCTTCGCTTCATATATCTTGCTTCTGCACAGCTCATGCTATTGATTGGCTGTCGGCGAGGTTATTGGCGCATTGAGCCTTCTCGCATATTGTTTACTCGCGATGGCTCATTTTATAACATGTTGTGAGGTTTCCGGATCATTTCTTTAAGGGGTCAGTAAAAATAAAAAAATGTTATTCGGAGACACTTTTCTTTATTATCTTCTATTTTCAAAACAGAAAAGGATTCAAAGAGAATAGATTTGTTTCAGCAGCAGGGTCATCTCATGCTTTTTTGCATCCTGTAAATACAAGACATTTGCATACGGTTATTACTAAAACAGACTTGCTGTGAAGTAAGAGAGGAATGCAGAGATGGACATAGGAAACCTCCATTATAAATTCAGTTTGGTAAAGACCGCCCTTGGAGAACAACAATCTGCTTACTCATTCACCAGAATATAACAGAGTGATTGACGGCTCAGGCTCTGTTCAGGAGTACAGAGTAATTCTATTAGTGTAACGTGTATCTATTTTTAGAGAGCTTGTAGTTTGTTTTACTAATTATACAGAACAGAAAATGTCAAATACAGGGTTAGGCTGGTCCCACTAGCCTCTAGCTGCCATGTAGGGGGTTTCTGAACTACAGGTTTCTGGACTTGCAGTGTCTGGCTGCTGGGATTTGTAGTTATTAGATAGCTGGAGTGCCAGAAATGTGCACTTTATTTATAAGGGCTTCAGGAGAAACTTGAATATGGTATACTTTTGTGTTGCTTTGACTTGTAGTTGAAGTGCTGTGACTGATCTTGATTATTTTCTAAGATGTTGCTTCTGAGAGGCTGCAAGCTCTTTGTGCAATGCATGAGAAAGGATAGCAATTCCGAAGCAGGCAAATGCATACTAACCATAATGCTATTAGTACCGCTTGGGTAACATTTTGAATGCTTGGGCAGTTTACTGTAGTCAGATCAGTGAAAGATAAATACTGATTCATTGCTCTTAGTTACAGCAGGTTACTTTTTGCTTCAGATTTGTATGGAATTGTGCAATCTATTTAAAATATATTATTGCCCCCAGTGTCTACTGGGCTTTTGGAGTGCTGGTTGCTTCTCTGGCTCACTAACCAATAGCTTGAAATACCAGTGCTGGTCTGTCCCTTTTTGGCAGCACCTAGGAACCATGTGGCGGAGGCTGATGCAGTGCTCAGTGTTGATATTGCACATCCAGCCTTGGCAGTGTGAGGGTGGCAAGCCCAACAGCAAGGTACATGACTGATGGATTCGTCAATTTTTGTCCCTCTGTTAAAAACCCCAATAAACACACGGACTGCGCAACATGGATTTTAACTGCCACAGCAGCCCTTTTATTAACCAAAACAGTTTTAACAATAACCAAAAATAATAAACCAAATAATATACACAAATAACACTGTAAACAATGGTTGACCTGAGAAGGGGTCTTTGGGTACCCAACAGCCCCAAAAAGGCCTCTCATAACACTCCATCCATGTCCCCAGCCGCACCACAACCAGCTCGAGGGCACTTACTCCTTCTGGGTTCCCAAGGGGCCAGGCCCCGCCCTTTACAAGTCCGGACACCAACAGGGGGAAGTACCCATACCAGCTTTCAGGGCCGGAGGGTGGGACAACCTGCTTCCTTCGTCGCATTCCAGAAAGAGGATGTCCCTCAGCCCTCGCAGTCCCTTCCTATGCAGCTCCTCCCGGACACCTGACTCCCACGTCCAATAAGGTAAGAGCAGCTATTCCCAATTTATTTGTTAACCCTTTCTCCCGGGACTATTCCTCCCCCCAGTCATGTAGCCCCTCCGCTTAGTCTCTCCGGGTCTGTCTGTTGTTCCATTGTGTTGTGGATGGAAGCACACTTAATCCTGGTGTTCATTTGTTCCTGGGGACACTTTCATCTAGGGGACCACCCACTATACTGATCTCCACTTTGATATGTTATCTCAGCTGTGATCGCTGTCATTTGAAAGTGGCTGTGGATTTACCCCAAGGACTACCACAGCACCAGGAGGGCACATGATAGGGTATGGGGGCAGTGAAGATTCATAATGGCATTTATTAGAATTTCTGGGCAAGGGCAGATGTTCTCTATTAATAGGGGGCTTCCTAAATTATCAGAGAACTGCCAATCTATTTAGTAACAATATTTTAAAAGACCTATCTTGCACTTAGAAATAAGAAAGATATATTCACCCAAACCGCGGCTGCTAGACCAGTCGCTTCAGCCTGTCTCCTCCTCCGCTCCAACGATGTAATGTCCCTCTCTGTCCTAATGTCCAATACAGTGTAAAGTATGTGATTACTCACAGGACCTTAGACCACTGGAGCAGAGGGAGAGAGAGGCTGCAGGGTCTCAGGTTCAGGTGAGTATAACTTTTGTATTTTCATCCTTATGTAAAAACGAGCACTTAGCCCTTGCAATGTGGGGGTAGCCCCACTGCGAGGGTTAAGAATAATTCTGCCCAGAGTTCTTTTTTAATTAAAGGTTAACTGAAATAGTAAATTAAAAAAACAATGAAGGAAAACATTGAAGCTGTCATCTCCACCTGTGGCTGCAGCATGTGGAAGTGACAGCCTTAATATTAAATCCAGATAATTGTACTTCACCAACCCACTCAAACCCCAGGCCAGTGCTGCAGAATTTAACATTGTTTTAACTGAGAGGTTTAAAGTTCTGTTTAGATATACATGAAAAAAGTGATCAGCTTAAAGTAGAACTACAGCCTCCTATGAAAAGAAAATATGTGCTGCAGCATTTAGTCATGAGTGCATCTGCAATTACAGATTTCTCTAAGATCCCTGAACAAATAGCTGTTGAGCCAGCAAGTAAAGTAAACCTAATGCAGCTTCCTGCGATGGTGCACTGCTCCTGAATTCAGACCATAGTTGTCACTCTCATGTAGGTTGTATCTGCTTGCAATACAGTCAGATGAAAAAAATGTTGTAGTATCGGCTGCGGTATTTGGCTCAGTTAGGGGAAGTAAAGGAAAATGAAGCGGTAAAGACAAAGGAACTGAAATGTTTGATTATTTTCTGAGGCTTGCTTATCACATGGAGTAACTGCATTTGATACTTGTTTAGACTGTCATATAGGATCCTTTAGTTGTACTTTAACACAAACCCAAATTAACATATTCTTTAAACTTTATACTTTAAAGTTCAATGTTAGATGAGATTTGGTCCTCAAGCTCAGCCGTCTCCTGCATTTGCCAGTTGTATAAATAAGGCCCCATTCACACCTAGGCGTATTGTAATATGGGCGTCTGTGGCGCGACCGTCACGCGGTTTTTTTACCGCGATTCGCGGTAAAAAAGTCGCGCGACCGTCGCACGATTCCAAAGGCTACTTGGCTGTATCCAAATGGAAAACGCCCTACAAAACGGCCCAAAGTAGTCCCGGGACCTTTTCAGGCGTGGGCCGTTTTGTAGTGCGTTCGGGACGGGCGGAAATACGGACAGGTGGGAACGATACCATTGACTACAATGCTATTTATTTTTTTGACCGTTTTGGAGCGCGTTCGTCGAGCGTAGGACGCGCTACAAAACGGTCAGGTGTGAATGGGGCCTAAGGGTGGTTCTTGATGATTGAACCTTGAATGCACAAAAGGCATTGGTGCATGCAACTCTGAATTTCATTATAGAATGGAATTAGCCTTTAGCAACTACTGAGGAAAACCCTAACTTGTGCTTAAACAATTTGCTCAGTTAGGCATGACATGCTAGTCATAGGAGTGTAGGGACATCAGGTATAATACAGGCTGGTTGAGTGCATCTGCTCAACAGCAATAATATTAAAATGTTTACTATGTATGGCATGATAGGAGTATTTTAGTTTATTGCTTAGGCTTTTTAGTACTGGTAGGGTTTCCGTCTGCCCTTCACTATGCATCTGTTCATTTGTTATTAGTTTGCAGGGTGAATTACTTTCACAAATCCTTCATAAATAGATTAATACCCACCTGTAAAATGAATTAGAAAAAAAACAGCTGGTGGGTTTACAATTAAAAGAATGGCATAAGGGCAAAATGATAACACCATGTTAACTATTTTCACCCGTTGAAGAATCTTGTGAGTTGCTTTAGCATTGTACATGGTGCTTTATATGATCAGTATCTTCTGTTTGGTTTATAATAATAGAAGCATCATTACAAGCCTGACTACTTGTCTTCAGGATAATACTGTATGTTAACATTCTGTTGTTATAGACTACAGATATATGCCAAACATTTTAAATCTTCATACTCATCATCCCCCTCCCATCCAGTTACAGTGGGTTTTTTAAAATCTAAAACTCACATGGTTTTCTACTCACCTTAATCTTCTGTCACGTCACTCATCTACTCTTTGGGGAGTGAGGAGCAGTGATCCACTACTGAACTCTGGGACAGCCTTTCATTGTAACATCACCTGAGTTTTCAGGACCTCTAAGGACCTTACCCCACCACAACCTTCCAACAATGTAGCCTAGAACAGTGAATACAAAATATTTGCCTGAGGACTCAGAATGTTACCTGACCATGGATTGACATGAGTATTTGTGCCTTTTTTTATTTTAAAACATTGGTGCATTGATTAGCCAGGGAGTGGAGGTGGAGAAGGCCCCGGCCAGACTTTAAAGATGACCCTTCTACAGCCAGAGTAACTTAATCAATTAACCACTGTCTGGTGCTTTTAAAGCTAATGTACAATGTTTTCTACATTCACGCATATATGTGGCAGCATGTTTGTTTCCCATTTTCTGTTAGGAGCATGCTTAACTGTGCACCCCAGCACTGTGACCTCACTGATTGACAGCTCCTGGTCACAGAGTAATAATCTGGAGAAGGTAGGACAGGCTCTCAATTACATGATCAGTCTGACAGCCAATCACAGTGGTCACATTATCGGAAAGCCCATGAAACGACCTCAAGTGTGAAGGTTTATCAGTGCATTAAGGGTTTAAGAAATACATGTGAAAGAGATCATTTTAATGAAAATACCAGTATTAATATGTGTTCAAGTTTTAAGACTTTAGTTCTATGTATCATTTGCAACCTAATGCTTATGTTATGCACAGGACCTTTCAGTCGAATAATGTGGCGACCTTTTAAAATCTCTTGCCACTTGAAGGACTTGTATAGAGCATTGTTACTCTTGGCATTATGACACCGCAGACATCTTTAGAAAAAAGAACACGTACCCTAGATATCTGAGGTTTAAATAAGACGTTCCAACTGAATACTATCTAGGGAGGTTCTAAGCTGGCACCAGATCTGGAACACCGAATCCTAATTTCATTAATTTAAAGGTGGTGGTAAATGTAGGGGTGTACTTACCTTTTCTATATGACAAATCTGCATTTTTGTTGATTTAGATCATGACAATGAACAATACAGGTTCCAACTGCATACTCCCTAAGGGGGTTCTAAACATGGCACCTAATCTGGAGCACTGAATCCTAATTTCATGAATTTTAAGGGGTGGTAAATGTAGGGGTGCACTTACGTTTTCTATATGACAAATCTGCACACACATGTCAATTTTATGTGTTATTTGTTCAGGTATATTAGCTTTATCTGTAGGTGCTATTTGAAGATCTAATGTTGGCCTTTTCAAATATTCAGAAAGAGTCAACAATTTCCATAGGGTGTACTTACTTTTTCACACAATGTATTAATGTCAAGAAGAAGTGTTACTCGCTTTGTGAGCAATGCATTTTTTTCTCCATGTACATATTCTTTGACTAAAAAGACTTTTCTGTTATAGAAAGTAAAAGTGCACCTCTTGACACTTTCATTGTTATATTTCAGACATTTGGAGCTTCAGATTGGGAGTTTTTTAGAATTCAAGATCGCTTCTTCCTGGCTGTAGCCAACAGCCACAATTACACTGTAGGAATAAAGACACAAAAACCAGAGGAATATGCCATTAATTCTGTCATATACGAGCTGAATATCACCGCACAGCAGTTTGTAAAGTTCCAGGATGTTCTTACCTACAGGTAATGCTCTATTATATAGCTGCACTTGTACCCACAGGCATCAAAACCTTGTCAGTATGCAGACATTTCTGCATTACTTTTCTGAGATGCCCAGAATGATCTTTTCACTAATGCTCTCATAATTATTGTATTGTGTCAGAACACAGCATCTCCTGAAGAGAAGAGTATTGAACTTCGGGTACAATTCGGGAACTTCGGGTACAATTTTATTAGCCCTTGCAGTGGGGCTACCCCCACCCTGCAAGAGCTAAGTGCTTGTTTTTGCCTAGGGTCAAAAATAAAAAGTTATACACACCCGATCCTACGACCTGGATGGCTCTTAGACTGGTCCCTGGAGCCTCTCATCCCCCACCAATGCAGTGGTCTAAGGTCCTGTGAGTCATCACTTTCTGTTCACAACGTATAGGACGTGAGAACTCTGATGGCCATACAATCGCTGCAGCAGAGGAGGAGACAGACAGGAAGGATCGCTGTCACAGCCAGCCGGCTCTAAGGTTTGGGTGAGTATAACTTTGATATTTTTGACCCTAGGCAAAAATGAGCACTTAACCCTTGCAGTGCGGAGGTAGCCTCACTGTAAGGGTTAATAAAAATGTTACTCAGCACCCTGTTCTTCTCTATGGGAGTACGCTTCTGTACACTCACCCGAACTGCACATCCATGCGGGTGTCCATGCTCGGACGCAGACAGGATCCATCCCGCACCCACACGGATGTGCAGTTCGGGTGAGCGTACAGCAGCATACTCCCATAGAGAAGAACAGGTGTACAATCACACGCAGCACCTGTCCCTCCCGGGAGCGGCCGGATACGGATCTGTACGGGCCGGCTCTTAGCAGTGTGAATGAGGCCCTACAGTGCAGCTGAAGTCCCATGCTCTGTATTGATGATGGCTAGCCTCCTGTGATATATCCCCCTGAAGCCTAAACTACATAGGTGACCAGGTTACAAGGAGGTGTTATTAATATAGAATAAGGGAATTCCAGGACAAAGCTATTGCATGTACCTGATAATCAGCCAAATGTATTTGAGCAGACAAACTAAATTACTGACATTCCCCATGCATGAATCCGAAGTTTAATGTTATTTGAAGTACCTCAATTTCCTACTATTGTTGCTGTCAAGTAAAGTGCATGTAAACCTTAATTTTCAAAGTTTGGGACAGCATGCATGGCACTGTCCTTTAGTCAGCATGCTGGTTACTTTTATCAATAAAAGAGGATGAATCCCTACTAAATACTCGGTGATCCTTCCAATACCCTTGAGAATTATGTGCTTCCTGACCACATTAAAGGAGTACTATGAGGTGAGTGCTTTCCACTCACCTCATAGTTCTAGCCGACCTGTGACAATGAGACTGTCACAGGTCGGCTCAGTAGATCCGGAGGTGAGCGAACACATACCGGCGTTCACTCACCTCTCGATCCTGTCACGGCTCTCTGCCGTGACAGGGGCTGGATTCCCCCCTCCCCGCTCCGTTCCGCCAGGGCTGACTGGCGGAACGGACGGGGTGGCTACATCTGGCTCTTTAGATAGGCAGAGCCAGCTGTCAGTTACGCAGCTGGGCGGATCCCGGCACAATTGTCGGGATCCGCTTCAGCTGCGGCGTCTCAGCATACTGCGAGTAACAGCGAGCGGTATACTGAGCCTAGGGTGACTGGAGGACGCTAGTTTGTGTCCTCCCGTTACCCTAAGGAGAACTATGGAGAAAAGCCCTGACCCCATAGTTCTCCTTTAAGCATTGAAGCAGATCCATGTGTGGCCATTATGCGTCTCTGCTTCCTTACATGGGACCTACAGGATGCCCTGCCAACACACGGCGTTCCTGTAGTTCCATAGGGCACTGCAGGCTGACCCTCCCTACCACCCAACTTGATTGATAGTAGATAATCTGCTTTTGGAGTGTCTCACCCGCACACTCGAAGTTTGAGAGAAAGCAGGGCTTCAACGGCAATGTGACGGTAGCAAAAATAAGTGCAAAAGCTAATTTGGATTTTCAGAATGTTTGTTTATGGGACATAACTAAGGAAGCTTTCAGCCATGTCATTATGGCTTTATCCACTAATGTTTTTACATCTACTTTAATTGCTAATGGCCATGAATGATTACTAAACAGATGGAATGAATGGTTCCATAATAAACACAAGTAGCATGTAGTAACATTTAATCATACATGATTACATAATGCTCCATTTGTTTGAACATTTTAGTATTTACAACACTAAATTATTTATCTATTGCCGGTTTTGCTTAGGCCTGATGCGTGGATGATGACCACTGCCATATCCTGTTCAGTCCTTTGTAACCTGGCATGGCAGTTAGGGTGTTTTAGGGTATTTTTTTTCCCTGTTGGAGTGGAGCAAATTTTTTCTACTGGGACTTGTGATTTCTAGTTATGCCCAGGGGCATCACGAGGCAGGGTGACACCCCATAGTGACATCATCGCGCATGTGCGTGACGTCACCACGCACGTGCGCGATGATGTAATCGCGCACGCATAGTCATCTAATTAAAGAGAACCATCTCTAATTGGGCTTATACAAAAACTAACATTTTCAGTTTTAAAAAATTAGAATTGTGCAGGCTAACCTATAAAAATGTATGTCTGCCCTTTTATTTAGCTTTACTTTATATGAGGACAACTCTTGAGTTGAATGACAAATCACATAACACATACTGTAACCAACTCCTGACACCACAGATACGAACTACTAAAAGTATATGTGACGCCACATCAATTTGTACAATCATGCCATAGTGCAGATCCAAATAGTAAGCATATTTGAAATATTTTTTGGGAAAAACAGCCGATAAATACCTTAATTTATTTTTGCAGCAGTCACGTGACAGCAATGGTCTCTGCATGCTATGTGCACTCCTGGGTGCTCTTCAAGGTTAATATACACTTTTATTATGGTGGTTCTGTTGTTTCATACTTATATGCACACACAAGAACTGGGACACCATGGATATTATAAGCACAAGGTCAGGCAGTTGACAGGCCAGACCTCACATAGGTCTCGGCATTGACCCTTACCTCCGTTGTTGTCCTCAGAGAAAGTAAATAAAGCTTGATAAGGAGGGAAATCTATATCTTTGGTAAATAAGCCTACACAATTACAATCATTTAAGACTGAATATTAAATTTTTCGAATACATTTATTTGTAACTTGTTCTCTTTAAAGCCCACCTTTGGGTTCTGTGCTGCCCCCAATTGAGCCTCTTCCCCTGTGGCCCCTACTGGCATTATTTTATGCCAGTGGGGGCCACCTGTTCATCTTTTCTGATGTTTTCATGTTGGACATGTGATACCACATGGTCCTCTTTGCCTCTTCTCCAAGCTAAGCAGTCTTTACTGATGCAGAGAGTGGCACAGACGTGATGATGTCGGCACCACTACATGCACCAGTACACTGTAGGTAAAGGGAACAGTGATAACACTACCTTAGATTGCAGTCCCATGAAGCCTTTCACTCACAGTATGTGCTCAGTTATCCAGATTAAGTAATACTGGGTGTCATTCAACCCCAAAACAGAGGACATAATATGACGAATAAGAGGTACTGCTAGGCACAGCTCTGGATTGAAGGTAAGTATAGCAGCATGAGCTACTTTTTTAAGCTCTGCCTAGGGGACCTTTTTAATAAAAAAGCCTTTAGCCTGCAGTTAGGCTTTAAGCACATAAAAGGAGGGAATCAGTAGAACTGCTTTGTTAAGCTGGGTATACACGGTTATATATTTTTTTTGTTCAAGCTGTTGGCTGAGCAAAGAAAATATAACAGATTCCTCCATCAACGCTTATGGGTGTGGATGAAGGAATCCCCTGCGGTTTTGCATTATATTTTGAAAGCAGCAGCAGGCTAGCTAAATGGCTGCAAGCACTGTTCAGGGCGAATATTCAGCTGATTGAGGTATGCCGAGTGGCAGCAGGTGCCGGCAGGGTCACCTACTGTGCAAATTTCGGCTGGTTCAACAAGAACCAGATGAAATTTGCATAGTTTATAGACTATTTGAATGTTGTTACCTAATCTGATTAGTCCCGACTATTACATCAGATCACAGTGTTTCTTTTGTTTGTCACTTGCTTAGCAGAAATAGCACATAATGTAGCTCCTGATGATGTCATAATGTAGGATGCACAGGTGAGATAATATTTCACCAGGTTACCACCTGCTAAAAAAGGGGACTTATTGCCAATGTTATTAATAGGAAAGAGACCACAAACCAGTATATTTTTCCACAAAAAGGTGACAACCCTTTATATGTCTGTGATTCTGCACATTAATCTAGATAACTGATGATTATATGCAGTACACATATTTATCTTTCTATGGCTCGTTAGGAATTCCCTTGAGAAACAGGAATGTTAATACCTTGAATCGTGTTCTCATCTTATCTAAGCCTGCTTTTTTTTGCTATGGGGCTCAGTCAATCCTTGTTGTTTTCTTTCCACCTTTTTCTAAGGTGATCATTATAAAACAGCTTTTATTGGAGATGAAGAAATAGCTGCTTTAATATAGGCATTGTTCATGTGTAATCCAAGGACTTCAGTTTGCCCCTTCATTGCTATAAATTGTTATGTGAGAAAGCTATCTTGCATACTAACCGATTATCCATGAGGATTTCTAAGGTGAAAAACATTCTTTTAAGCAGCGTGAATCTGCTAATTTGTTTTCCTCCGGCATGTAACATCTTTATGGGCAGGATTTATATGTGACCATGACAGTAAAAATTGATCAGCCTTCTCTGTGATGGACGATTTCTGGACCCTGGTGGCAGTCAGCCTCTCTACTTCCTCCCAGAACTCTAAAACAGCATAATTTAGCCTTTTACACAAAGGACTGTGCAGTTGTACACTGATTAATCAACTCATCAAAGACTGTACCGAGATGTGCTGAACAATGCAGCATCTGTTACTGCCAGACAAATGAATTACCTGTATTGGACAGTAACATAAGCCAGATGCAATTAGTGTCTGCATAAACTGCAGATCTATAATAGATTTTTTCTTCTGTGTAAGAGGAAAAGTGAATAGAGATGTTGTCTATAGAAACAAATTGGGTGACATGTAAACTTACATTTTCTAATTGCACTAAAAAAAATGTAAGCCATAACTTGCCTGATGACATATCGGTATAATGGGTTTTCTCAATCACAGCCTTTTAATGTTGTTTCTTTTTACCAGTGCCGTGGACTGGGAATTCTTTACAGTTGGAGAGGACTATTTTCTGGTTGTGGCAAATTCTTATGATGGCAATTCATTTTCTGTAAACAGTGTTATATACAGGTGAGCCTCCTACCTGATTACAACTATAAAAAAACAGATAAACACGATAAAGGATCACCAATCCTGATATGCACATTATATTATAAAACAGAGGTCTCAAGAAAATTCACAAATAAATATCTAGGTCTTAGTTTCGGGCACATCTGCAAACTGACAATGTTATTTTGATGTATTGAATATTCTGATATTAGCCTCCAAAATACCGGATAGCTCTCTGAATGTTATGAAGCATGGTACAGTGTGATGCTAGCCTGTCAAAGCACAAAATCGAATTACCAAGCTTTTATGCATATCTCTTTTGCTGTAACGGTCATTAATTCAGCCATGTGATTGCTATTTACAGTTCTCATTGGCACACGCTAATGAAAATAATTATTTTGGTAAATCGCTGTAGTAAAGTGAATTGAGCCTTGCTTTAATACACATTATTATAACAAAATGTTACTAGTACTATAACATCCCTGTTAAAACTAGATACATGTAAAAATACAAATTCAGACAGCCAAATGTTATTATAGTGCTTTTTAAAAAGATTGGGCCGTCTGCAAATGTATAAGCTGCTGCAAAAAATACAGAATTACACACAATGTGTGAACATGCAAGGGGGGGCGTTTTCAGTGCACATTACCGGTGAGGGTTTGCTGGTAGTACTAGTTTTGGGGGAAGCTTCTCTGCATGTTACTTGGGGGAAGGGGTGCTGGTGTTGCACATTTCCAGCTCCAGCAATGTCCCGTGTCCTGCACAACTCTGTGTGGGATGCACCCCCCACGTGACCCAATGAGATGCTGCCTGAGGCCTAATTATAGGGATGGCCCAGGTCATAGAAGATGTATAAACCTTGCAGTTTTTGCAAAGCATGTAGTTACTACATTAAGTCCGATGGCATCTGACATCCAAATATTAGCTCAGGTGAACAAAATCACAAAAAATATTGTAGACTGGAGGAATTGGTATGATTTACTTTTGCATCTTTCTTCCAGGTGGCAGGGCTATGAGGGTTTTGTGGCTGTCCATTACTTACCTACGTACGGCTGTCGGGACTGGGAAGCATTTAAAACTGGCAATGGCTCCTACATCATGTACTCCAGTGCCAAGGAGCCTACATCAAGAGTGCTAAAACTGAAGACACTCTGAGTACCTGAAGCTCGTGATTCATTAAGGAAACAACCCATTCATAAGTGCAAAGATCATTTCTACTTGACTAAGATGAAGAGGTGCAGAGCTTTGATCAATACATTAAATGAAGTCTCAATGAACCACAGAGACCTTACACTGTACTATGATGCAGCAAAGGGAGCCTGGGATGAAACCTTGGATAAGGACAGCACATTTGCTGTAAGATCAACACATATTTTAGCTATTGATTATGTAGTAACAGCTGGAAGTGCAATCTCAAAGATGTTAGACGGCAATAAGCTAATGCCTTCAATTACCATTCCATGCTGATTAATGGCAGCACTCTTGGATGTTTAGTAGTTAAGATATAACATTATCTGTATGATATGATAGGACAAAGAGGGATTTGTGCTGGATGTGGCAGCATACTTCTTGCACAGCGCAGCTTGCACTTTTGCCAGCAAACACTGAACAAAAGTAAAAGGGTCCTTTACTGTATACCCTTGTTGACAAACAGTATATTCTAAGCTTGTTTCTTGTTTGCTATTAAAGAAGAACTCTTCTAACCATTATGGGCACCTACAGAGCACAGTCACCTTACAGCAAGTAAAGCTGCTAGCAGATCTGAAGTGCTGGCACCTAGAGGTTTCTGTACATACATGCAGCATCATCAAGTGATTTGCCCATGCCCAAATGTCAAGCCATTCTAAATGGGCATAGCTAAGGGATTTCCAGGTAGTACTGGAACATGTCCTCCCTCCGCTCATCCATATATTTCTATTGGTCCACCACTGTGAAGGGCTGCCTCTCTGCTTTGCACATTCAAAGTGGCCCAGCAATTTGGTGTGCAGAAAGCAATTAAAGTTGTTGCAGATATGGGCAGACACCCCTAGGTTTTTTTTAAAGTGAAGAAGCCACTTTAACCGACCATATAACATGACCCTAATGCAATGTTATAAAGGCAATAAAAAACAAAACCAAATAGTGTTCACGTGCCCCTCGTGGTGCTAATAGATATCACCGGTGGAAGAATTGAAAATAGGAGCTATATATGTTAGCTCTTCATCTCAGCATGTCATAGCTCAGCAGATCTAAATCATAAAAAAATATGCTATGAACTTTTCTTCTTGTTATTTATGTTATTATGTGACAATCATAATGATGCAATGGTGGAGTCGGGCAAAGATACAGCATATCTCACTGACTCACAGTGATGCAGGGGAGACACAGGCTGTCTCCCCCCGATACAAATATAAAAACAAAATGTAGGTTATGTGTCAGCCCTGACATACCATTTGAGTTTCACCTGTTGTACCTCTTTTATCCAAGACTTAATAGACTTTTATTCTTCTAAATTCAATCGTCACATTAAGGACACTTTAACTCTTCATGTGCAATCACATATAGATGAAAGGTTAGCTGTTGCCCTTGCACTAAAAGTCACAATTTGCAAATCTGTGGTTAGTCTGCTTAGGTTGAATGTTTTGGGAAAAGGAGGAGACAAGCAGCATTATAAAAGCACAACTATATTAATATGCTTCTAGAATGAAAAGTTTACTCAAACAAAGGAGCTGAAAATTACACTTAGGTTGGGTTCACACTTTTCCGCTGTGGTAACAAACACAAGAACATACACATTAATACATGTTATGTGCATTAGCAGGTTGCAATGCCATGCATTTTAAATGCCACCCCAGCACATAAAGGCAACATAGCTCCAACACACTACCATGCATTGTGGAGGGCTGTGTTGCCATAAAAAATGCATGTCCATTTTGTTGGACATTTCTTGAATGGGTTGCCTTAAAGGAGAACTATGAGGTGAGTGCTTCTCACTCACCTCATAGTTCTAGCCGACCTGTGACAATGAGACTGTCACAGGTTGGCTCAGTAGATCGGGAGGTGAGCGAACATATACCGGCGTTCGCTCACCTCTCGATCCTGTCACGGCTCTCTGCCGTGACAGGGGAGGGGCTGGATTCCCCCCTCCCTGCTCCGATCCGCCAGCGCTGACTGGCGGAACGGACGGGGAGGGGGCGGGTACAGCTGGCTCTGCCTCTAGATAGGCAGAGCCAGCTGTCACTCACGCAGCTGGGCGGATCTCGACATCGATGTCGGGATCCGCTTCGGCTGCGGCGCCTCAGTATACCGCGAGCTGTAGCTCGCGGTATACTGAGCTTAGGGTAACGGGAGGACGCTAGTTTGTGTCCTCCCGTTACCCTAAGGAGAACTATGGGGAAAAGCCCTGACCCCATAGTTCTCCTTTAATGCAACACACCATACTGGAAACATGTGAACCTAGCCTTACATTTCTTGAGTCTATTTGTCTGGTATTGCAAATTTTCTTTTCTTCTTTCATGTATCTATTTCCTATGATTTCCCAACCACATATCTGTTCCTTTTTTCCTTATTTAATCATTTCAATGTATTATCACTGGTTATTGTTCTGGTATGACTAGCACACAGAAGTTTCAAAGGGGGTAAGTTTACTTGATGGCCCCATTACTGTTCCACATTTCATCAAAATTTCAATATGTGACAATTATTTACAGCACGTCATGGGCAAGAAAACTATTTACACATTCTTAACATTTACATTTACCAGTTTACAAGTTTTACTGCAGTGTAATATTATACTTCTCTATCAGGTTTGCCATTCTGTTACTATAGGCCAAGTGTCAGCTTTCAACCATGTATTGGATGGATAATTATTTTAAATGGTTTAATTGTTATATAAGTATGTATAAATATGCATATTTATACAGGGAAAAACACTTTTCTGTTTAAACTGCATATAAATCTATTTATTTAGAACAAGTATGTTGGGTTCCTATATCATGCTTGCTCAACAACCTGCTAAATAGTTTAATTTATTGTGCTGTAGATCAACTAATGTTCTTTTCTTCAAGATGAAGGCTGCTAAATAATGGATTTCTTTGAACACAGGTGATAATCAATATATAATTAAGGCAACCATTAAATGTATTTATATCTCGGTCCATTCAGATACCAGGACTCAATGAATGTTGTAATTTGCTACATACTACATTCTAATACTAGCTTTCACTAACATAATCACACGTCAGAACTCCTCTGGGATAAGGAACAATGCTTGAATAAAAGATCTTCTGCATTCCACATTTCACGGCAGTGTCAGATGCACTCTGTGGTTTGTGTCACTACAGGACATGGGGACCAGGTGGAACCAAAAAGCATGGGAACCAGGCATTTGACATACCCAGAAGTGTGCTAGATGCTGAAGAGGCCCACTTTTTTTGTGTGTTTGTCAGAGTTGCTATAAAGCCCAACTCCCCCAAAAACATTTTTAGCTTTAGATAAAGTAAGGAAGGGTTAAAACTAGGGATGTCCCGATGCCACTTTTTTAACCACTTAAAGGCCATGGTGTTTCACCCCCTTACTGTCCAGGCCATTTTTCAGTATTCAGCGCTGCGGTACTTTGACTGATGTTTATTCCGTCATGCAACGCTTTACTGAAACGATTTTCATACCATTTTTTTGGGGACAGATAGAGGTTTCTTTTGGTGGCTTTTATTCACCAATGGGGTTTTTATTTTTTACTATACAACAAAAAAAGTAGCCTAAATTTTGAAAAAAAACATGTTTCCCTATAAAATTTATGAAACATTTTTTTTCACCCCAATTTTTTGGTAAAATATAAAAGTCGGGGTCACGTCAGGTTAATAGAAACTAAACATGTCAACCTTTAAAATTGCGCACGCCCGCAAAATCGCAGAAAACGACCGCAGCCAAAATTGGCCATAGGCGACGCTTTAAACGTTTTTACCGCTCATCAGTTTAGTGTCATCAGTGATTGATGGCCCTAGAATTATTGTTCTCACTGCGACGTTCGCGGCGATATGTAACATGTGCTGCATAATGGGCGCAATCGTCGGTTT